>NW_010205101.1:0-4044 GCF_000695765.1 Mesitornis unicolor | reverse complement strand
CCCTACCAAGTGTTCCCTTTCACTATGTATTTTCCCATGTATTGTCGACACTCATTTAAATTTTCTGTCTCGCAAGACACCTTTCTCTTGGTTTTAGTTTGTTTGGAATTACGGATTCTCTCCATTTATCAAAACACACAGTCGTCTACTCCTTCAGGCTGTTATAAAACTATGCAGAATGTCTCACCCCTGCCTTTGTACACAGTTGTCTGATGTTTTTCTTCACTGTGCAAAGACTGTCAGGAAGACTTTCTCAAACATTCCTCATCTACACAGTAAGATCACTGTGAAGTTATGACCAGGATCTTGGTTTGAACCTCAAAGCCTGGGAAATGTTAGCAGGCAAATGTTTCTGACCTGAGGAAGGACAGGGAATAGTAGCAGCATTTTCAATGGGCCTCTGGGACTCCTCCCCTTGCCTTGCTATTGATTCTGTTTTTAGTCATGCTTCTTTCAGATTGGCTTGAGAAGAGCTATTTTACTTGCCTAATGGAGACTTTCTGTCCTTGCAGGAATAAAGCGGGTTGGCTTGACAGTGAACTCAACATGTTCACGCATCAGTATCTGCAGCAAAGCAGATAATGTGGGAAGAAGAGAAAAACAACACTTTTCCTTCCTTGCTCTCTTAATTACTGCAGAGAACATGGTGGGTGATGGAATTCCCTGAAGGGAATGAGGAAAAGCCTGTTGCTATGTTTCCAGTGGCTGTGTGAACAGTAGGATTCTGCTTCCCCGTTTTGTCCCACCTCTAAACACTAGCTCTTTATAACTCTTCTTTTTCCGTCTTGTGAGACCAGGCTTGTTCAGAAGGAATGTGTGTTTCATACATTTATGGGGGGCTTTTTAAAGCAAAATCAAGTACAGTAACAAAACAAACACATGTTTATCAGGTTAAAAATTATTCTGACACATCCTTATGGAGTCATTCATTTTACTACATGAAGATAGAACTGTTGACTTCCAAGTCCCAAGTTTATATATAAGTGATAAGCAGCTGTTTGTCTAAACACAGATCACACACACGCAGATGTAATGATGGTTTCACAATGCGTTTGTAGCCCACGCGGGCCTAACTCCTAGGTTAATATTCTGTTATTGTAGAAGTTGATAGAGAATCACCATGTCCCTTCATAGAAAGGTTTGTTACTGTCAGTATGTTTAAACCTATAAACAAAACCCATTTCTCTTCCAGAGCAAGAGGGACTAAGATTTTGCTTTGGTAAGCTTATTGTCATTGGAGTTAGTTTCTTCCTCTTAAGAGCTCTTTTATGACGCAGTCTGGCCCATTTCACATCATGGACAAATAGTTTGCAAAGACATAACTAGCTCCTGTGAAGGGATGTAGTGCTGATAATGTGGCAGCTTGTTGAGGAAGAAAAATTGGAAAGAAAAGCCAGTTGACGATGTAATGAACTGCCTTATAAGTTGATGAATGTGGGTTTTTTTTTTTAAATGCACAGCTGTGTTTCTGGAAGCAGGCCTTCGGAATTCCATTACCACTATTTGGCTACAAGAACAGCATGCGGATTACAAGCTGTAAGAGATTTTGCTTCATGTAGAGTTCCCATGGGATGTTACAGTCCATGCAGTAATATGATTTGAAGATGTTTCTCTTCTGTTAAAAGTATGAGAATGAGCTGGCAGGTGCAGCTCCTCTGGGACAGGAGGAGGGATACCTGTCCCTTGTATTTCTTGCCAGGGAAAGAATGGGTTAAGGCAACTTATTTTTTTTTTTAAGACATTCTTTATTTGCAAATAGATTAAATTAATTGTTGAGTTTTGCCCTGAACTAATTTTGAATTTGGAGTATAAGATTTGGAAATTGTAAGGACTTGAGTTTCTTCCTGTTGGAATTGATAGAGGAAAAAGTCCCACTGATTTCACTAGTACCAGGATTAGGTTTCCTATGTTGCAAAGTTTTGGGTTATTTCCACTTTGTGGTCTGTATTTTGCAATGTATTGGGTATAACCTTTCTGCTCCCCACAAAATGTCTGAGGAGTCCAGAGTTAGATCCTGTAGTTTTGAGGCTAGTGACAACCTAAATCTGTTCAGCATCAAACTTTGGAGAATATGGGCTCTCTTTGAGCAGGCCTCAGCTGAATTCAGAACTACTAAGCAGCGGTGGTGGGTTTCTTCCTTATTGACAATGAGACTTTTCACTTGAAAATGGTATCATCTGGCCTTAGGATTTCTTGTTTGTGCTCAGGTGTGAATATATCTGCCTGTGACAAGTCCCCTGTTTCATGTGTCACACAAGTTCAAGAAAGAAGCAGCTGCATGATACTGGAGTAAAAATAGTGAAGTGTCAGTAAGTACTTCAGGCTGTTCTGAGATTTGCAGTAAGATTTGAAGTGTCTTGATCATGTAGGAGCTGGTGTTGAGCACTTCTTATGTCCCTGAAATGCACTTCAGTAGACAGCTTTGAATCCAACCCGAAGTGAAAAGTCATTTTCATCAGAGGGCTTTATTGACCTTGGTCGGTTTCCTCAGGCAACCACCAGGATGTAAATGTGGCTTGGATCAGATCTGAGAATGAGTAAGAAAGAAATACAAGTCCTTGCCTCTGGAAATGTATTCTCTAGGCTTCTGGTGAAGTATACCAGAGTAAGTGGAATCATCCACTGTTATTCTGCTGCTCCTCCTATGTGAACAAATTTGGATCTCTAGTCTCTCAAGCTATCACATACACATTTATAATAGGCTATGGAGTTAAAACATAAAACATATCCCTAAAACACCAGGCAATTGTCCATTCCAGGTACAGGGAGATGATTGTGTACTGCTGCTCAGCAGCTCCAGGCTACTTGAAATGCTGACCTTTCTTTTGAAGATGTGTAGTGTTAGCATCTCTTCAGCAGGCCTTCAGGGGAAATCTGATAAATGTTCTGATCTTTACGCCAGTGTCTGATCTGTAAAGGGAAGAGAGATTGAGGGGTTCTTAGAATCTTGTGTCTTGTCAATGTGTGTTTCTGACACTTCAGATTTTGGTGATGTAGGCATTCTCACTGTAGTGCTGAAAGCGAACCTATAGAAGGGTAAAGAACTGCCTGAATTTTTTAAGAAAAAACTGCTAACATGGCAGAGAAGAATTTTAAGTATGTGTATAACCCTTTTTTCTAGAAGCCTGAGTGATCGATAAGCATTTAACAGAAAGGCCTATGAGCTGGATTCCTCTTAAACAAAATACAGCTGTACTTCTTTAATTCAGAGTGGTGGAGGAATGAACACTATCAGCAGGGAGGCTTTTTTCTTCTGCTTTTCATAAAGAATGATAAACTAATCCTTAGAACAGGTAATTCCAAAAACAATCTTCCCCAAACTCTTATTAAAGAAGACCAGCTAAATGCACTTTATCTTATTGCTGCTACTTTTCTTATTGTGTTATGTTGATGGAGCTCTTCGAAATACTCTTACCAGTGAGTTTTCTCTCTGCTGTATTTAAGGTGATAAATTTGCATGAATTATTCCTGTATCAATGCTGTAAACAATGGAAACCAAAATAAAAAATGAATTGGAAAACTGTTTCTCCTGATGTGTTCTACATGTCATGATAAAAAGTCTTCAAGTGTAAGTATAATGTATTTAGATGACGATATGCTGCTGTGTTGTAGTAAATGGGATGTTTGACAGTAGTGACCTTTTGATGTGCGTTCTTAATATGAAAATTAACAAGGAGACCGATGATACTGAATTATCTGATAGAAATCTATGAGAGATTCCGTCTTGAAGTTGTACTAAAAATATCGGTATTGAATGGGTGATTTCTTGAGAATATTGTAGGAAGTAATGGTCAGTAAATACTGTGCTAGTAGCCTGAAGCGGTCCGTGTTCTCGGTGTGTGTTAGAAGAGGAAAAAGGCAGATTTCCAGTGATAACATTTTCAAAATGGCTGAGGATTGGAGGGTTGGGGGCACTTGGTCTGCTCAGATAGTGAGCAGTTACCGTTTAATGAACGCCCAAGGAGCAAGTTTGGCGCCGCGCCCTGCCCTTCTGCACAGGGCCGGGTGGGGCTTCGCGGGCCCCGCGCATGCCGGGAGCCACGG
>NW_010205100.1:0-3263 GCF_000695765.1 Mesitornis unicolor | reverse complement strand
GCCCGGGGGGGCGGCAAGGCTGTCGCCTCAGGAACGTGTGAGGGAAAGGGGCCGGGCCGGGCCGAACCAGCGTGGGGCACCACCCCCTTGTACTTTGCGCCGCTGCGGCCGCGGGGCAGCGCCAGCGCCCGGGGGAAGCGTCAAGGTCCTTCGCGCTTCAAGAAGCAAAAAGCAGCGGGGCGGTTTAGGGGCGGAAAGGTGAAGGGGGTGAACAGGGCTCGGGGTCCGCCCGGCGGGAAGACCCGCGTTGTCCCCTTTTCTCCAGAAAGTTCTTGGGGGGGAAAAAAAGGCGGGAACTTCTCCTGCTTACCTGAGGCAACTCGTGTCCAGTTCTGGGCCCCTCAGTTCAAGAAGGACAGGAACTGCTGGAGAGAGTCCAGCGCAGGGCTACAAAGATGATCAAGGGAGTGGAGCATCTCCCGTATGAGGAGCAGCTGAGGGAGCTGGGCCTCTTTAGTTTGCAGAAGAGGAGACTGAGGGGAGACCTCATCCATGGTTATAAATATTTAAAGGGTGAGTGTCACGAGGATGGAGCCAGGCTCTTCTCGGTGACAAACAATGATAGGACAAGGGGTAACGGACACAAGCTGGAACACAGGAGGTTCCACTTCAATTGGAGAAGAAACTTCTTCTCAGTGAGGGTGACAGAGCCCTGGCCCAGGCTGCCCAGAGAGGTTGTGGAGTCTCCTTCTCTGCAGACATTCAAAACCCGCCTGGACGCCTTCCTGTGCAACCTCATCTGGGTGTTCCTGCTCTGGCAGGGGGATTGGACTGGATGAGCTTTGGAGGTCCCTTCCAATCCCTAACGGTCTGTGATTCTGTGATTCTGTGTGGTGAGGTGAGGTGGCTCCATTTGGGCTGCCTGATCTGGGCCCTTTTCATCCATGTTTTCTAATGAGAGAGGAAATCATAAACCTTCAGGCTATGCATCGAGCTCTGGGCCAAATTGGGACAGCTTGGTACAGTCAGCAGCCTGCAAAACCACAGCCTATCCAGACTGACCTCCTGGTTAAATCAACCATCCGTGTACAGTCCTCTCGTGTAGACTGTATGGTTGTATTAGCCCACAAACTCCTTTATTTCAGCTCCTCTGTCCCTTTTGCAGACACTGGCCCTCAAGGATTGGAATTTCCTGGAAACCTGTGACCACAAAATGGTTCTCGATACGGCCAGGTCCAACACGCAGTTGTGAAAGGTAGCATCTGTTTCTCCAGAATCTTCCCAAAAGTGGTCGGAGAAATACAAACTAATGGTCAACGGAGTTGCCCAAACTCCTTTATTTCAGCTCCTCTGTCCCTTTTGCAGACACTGGCCCTCAAGGATTGGAATTTCCTGGAAACCTGTGACCACAAAATGGTTCTCGATACGGCCAGGTCCAACACGCAGTTGTGAAAGGTAGCATCTGTTTCTCCAGAATCTTCCCAAAAGTGCTCGGAGAAATACAAACTAATGGTCAACGGAGATGCCCAGTTGTGCATATGATGATACCATCTCCATCCATGTAGCTGGCACCTCTGAAAAATAAATGATAATGCAGAGGAGGGGAAGCTTATTACTGAAGCCCCAACTCAAAATCTGCAAAATCGAAGCATGAATTTTCAAAACTGAATACAAATTTAGGGTTTAATGTCTAGTTTATAATAGTTAACAGGTAAAGGAAGTGAGGAGGAGGGATGAAAAAGGCAGTGTTACTGGTATTTTACAGAAAAAGCTAGAGACGTACCTTACAGACTGTGGAAATCAAAGGTTAATTGTGGAAAGGGGGGCAGATTAAGTTCTTGGCATAAACCAAAATTATCTGTATTAAGCCCTGCATTGGTGTCTAGTTCAGATACTGGTTTTACTTCTACGAATAATATGTGGAAGATATGTGGGCGTTTCTTTTGAGGATCAGGTGTCAGATCAAGTATAAGGAGCCTGAGGCTGGTTTCAAGGAAATCTGGGAAGTCTTGAGGTTTCTTGTCAAGAGATTTGTTATTACTGGCCAAATATGAAGCAAAATTAGCAGAGGACAGGCTAAAGGACAGTGACTGCTGAGAAGCACAGTCTGTACCAGCTGAGAAGGAGCTGCTGTGCAAGTGCCAGGAGACAAAACATGTCGTTTAAGTTCCTGAGTTACTCAGTAAGCCAAGGGAAGAACATGCTTCCTGTACCAAAGTGGCAGGGATTTTTGGCTCCAGGTCATTTGAACTTCATTCACCCTGTGCCGCAACTTTTAAATAAAATTTAACTCAATTTCAAGGTAAAAATATATAATACGGGATGGTCCAAGCAATTTCTTCTGCTTCCACTTTCTATGACTTACTATTCCAACAGGGAGAAATTTTATGGGGGGATCTCAGGCTACTCCATCTCTTCCTCACTTCTGTAACATGAAGGGCTGTTGGTGAAACATCTCCTGTTTTCCTTGCACTCTTGTATACCACAGAACTGCTTGGTTGAGAGTAGGAAATGTTTTGTAACCCCTGTTTGCCTGCCTTAGTTGCAAGAAGACCAAGAGTTAAAGAGAGCAGTGACTGTAGCCAACAACTCAGCCTCAGACTCATGGCATCATATACCTGATAAGGCTTGACTGGTGTTTGATTAATGCATAATTTTTAGTTAGTAACAGGTTACTTTGTATCTGCAGCATAAATCAATGCTTGTTTGTTTGAGACTCGCCTGCTGTCTCAGAAAAGTCCCCATCGTGGTCCCCGCTCTCCCAGTGACAACAAACCAAAACGTTCTTTAAATACCAGTGATAGAAGTTTGCAGAAAGCACAAGAAGCTGGTACTACAAACCAAATCAGTCAGACCTAGGCCACTAAGTCACTGATTTTCATATGATTTTTTGATTTTGTGGTTCCCAGGTGAATATATTCCCCTAAGTGAATATATCAGTCCATACTTGAAGAGGGTAGAGAGTCAACTACTGCTACTGTGACACCCTAAAACCTTTCCTATGCCCTGAGAGCTCTGCTAAGACCTGTTTTGTTGCCTTGTTCTCTGCAGCCTTTCCTGGGATGCAGCCCTACATCTCTTTGCTTGGTTTGGAGCGCCCTGATACAACACTGAGGGGACCAGCGGTCCCTGGAGCCAACCAGCTACAGGAGGAGGTATTTTATCACAGAAATTGTTTTATTAGCACACTGCAACAACAGCCAGCCCTGTAGTTTAGTGAAGGAGCTATGAGAGCAAGTTGGGAAAGGGAATAAAACTGTTAAATGAAATAATTTTACATCCACTAACAGCTGCCATGCAGATTATACGACATAATTTGCAGA
>NW_010205099.1:1521-19097 GCF_000695765.1 Mesitornis unicolor | reverse complement strand
GGTGGAGGGGTGGCCGCTGAGCAGCCGCTGAGCAGCCGCTTTAGGCCCTGAGGAAGCGCCTGTGTCTTCGCGGGGCAGGCCTGGGTCCTGGTGGGCCGCTGCTCGCTCGCAGTCGTTCAGTTGCTTCGCCTTCAGGGTACGCTAGGCCCAGGGCTGCGCATTGTGCGGCGCCCCGGCGGGCTCGCCTTGCCTTCCGGCAGCACCAGCTTGTCCGTGGGCCCTGCCTGCCCGGGCAGCAGAGGGTGAGACCCATCTACTGAGGCAGGGAAGGCCCCACAGTGTGTGTCCTGGCGCTGTGTGCAGAGCTGCTGCTGTTGGCCCGCATCGTGTAGCATACTGGTTAGAAAAGGGGAACGCTAATAAGATGATAAGATAAATAAGGATTGATCTGTAAGACCTCTCTTTTTCCTGCTATAGGGAAAAATACAAAATGGCATCAGGGACGGTAGCGAATGCTACTCCTTCAGGAGGCTCAAATGATGTGAGCCTGGAGGAACCAAAGAAGATGACAAGGGAAGACTGGAGGAAAAAGAAGGAACTAGAAGAACAAAGAAAACTAGGAAATGCACCTGCTGAGGTGGACGAAGAAGGAAAGTAAGGTTCACTAAAGCTATGGTTATTTGAAAGCTACAGGTTAAAAATGTCTCTTTTCATGCCATGTTTAAGGAATAATCATGGGGATGATGCATGATTTCTACGTGAGTCATTGTGGAAGTACATAGTTGAACTCTGTGAATTTGCTATTAACATTCCTGTCATCCTCAGGAAACAGATTATTTTTTTTTAAAAAAGTAGCTTCAGTGTTTATCCACTCTGCTTTATTGACAGTGCTGCTGAAAGGTCCCATCTATACAGCTACTTGCGAGTGGTATTTCAAAAGTGACCAAAACATAGTACTGGGAAATTTTATTATATACATTATCTGTTCCTTCTCTCTTGCTTCTGTAAGGCTCATTGCTTCTGAGAAGGGAAATATTGCTACTTTTGTGCTCAGTAACATTGCATAGAATAAGGGAATTAAGTTGTCAGGGGATTTAGGTGCCAAAAACTCCCAAGGAAAGTCTGTGTTTGTGTTTGAAAATTAGAGTTTAATTTGCAGTGCATTATAGCAACTTAATTATTTTTATTATCACTCCTAAAGCACCAAACTCTAATGTGAGAGTTATTTATTAGGCTAAGTTATTGTGGTTTTTTTCCCCCTGTGCTCTGTATTTATTACACAACATCTTTTACAGGGATATCAATCCTCATATTCCTCAGTACATCTCCTCAGTACCTTGGTACATAGATCCTTCTAAAAGACCTACACTAAAGCATCAGAGACCTCAGCCGGAGAAGCAGAAACAGTACAGCTCCTCTGGAGATTGGTACAAGCGAGGAGTTCAAGAGGTAAGCAGAATGGTTTGGTTTGGTTTTTTTTCATAAAATAAAGATTTTGTTTGATGCTGCAAGGAAATAATTTCTGGTTACTCATTTTTGAGGTAGGCAGGCGCTGGGGATTCTTACTCAGCAGTGTTTAGTAATAAAATATCTGTTTGGGTAAACTGTAGTTGTATTTAAAAATGAACTGGTTATTGAGAACACAGATAGGAATCTTGCCACAGGTTTGTACACCACCATCTTTTTGTTGTTGTCGTTTAGCACGCCATAGCAACTCGGTACCGTAAAGGAGCTTGCGAGAACTGCGGTGCGTTGACACACAAAAAGAAAGACTGCATGGAGGTAAACTTGACTCTTGTTGATGTTTTAATGGTTTGGAAAACTGTGGATTCTCATCTTGGTGAAAAATAGGTAACTATAGATAAAAATAACTAGTTTTGAAAAAACCTATTTTGAAAAAGGTTACAAGTATTGAAAGGTGGCTTGAAAACTTCTATAGTTGTGTAGGAAAAATTAAAGGGTTTACTCATCAATTCTGTTTGTGATAAGTGCTGCAATAATAGGTGCTTTATATTCATTTGCTGCTCTACTTGTCTTTCTGTTTCATGTCAGTGAGAAGCCATTCCCAGAAACTGTGTTTTAATTGCTTTCTTAATTGTGGAAAAGAGAGTTAGAAATTGATGGGGTTTGGAGTCAGTTGTGCTACTTTAAAATACAAACATGAACTACTTGTATTTACTTACAATTCACAGGCTTGTAGTGCTCAATTTAACTGGCCTCAGAGGAGCTCGATTTATACTATTTTTAAAGGGATATCTGAGTGAGTAACGTATTTTAGTCTAATGGACTGATCCAACCTTTTATTTTCCTTTCAGAGACCCAGAAAAGTTGGAGCAAAATACACAGGCATGAATATTGCACCAGATGAACATGTGCAGCCTCAGCTGATGTTTGATTACGACGGAAAGCGAGATCGTTGGAATGGTTATAACCCAGAAGAGCACATGAAGATTGTAGAGGAGTATTCCAAGGTTGATTTGGTAAGTGGTGCTATGGTTTACTGGGGAAAGGCTCAGTGTTTGGTTTGGCTGGGAGGAGGAATGCTTGTTGTGTGCACTGCTAACATGAGACTGTGCTCTGCTCATAATGAAAACATGAGATGGGTTCTGTGTTTGGTAGCAAACTTCACTTAAACTGAGAATTCAAATCAGAGCTGGCAACAGCTTACGGGTCTGTACAATAAATGAAGTCTCTCCCCAGATTGCTTACTTCTTAATAGACAAGCCTTAGAATTTGTTACCCAAGATGCAGACAGAATCACAGGCAAGAAAGGAGTTTATTATCTGGCTATATTAGAGCCAATAGATCTATATCTGTTTTGTAACCCCTTTCATGTTACTTTACTTATGAATTCTTTGTGTTACCATGATGGAGCAGTGGACTATTCCTGTAGTAATGAACACGTTTTAAATGACAGCAGTCACAAGAGATGCTCGTGCTAAGTGTTACTGCAGACTTGCTACTGAAAAGAAATACTAATGTATCTTCATGATATGCAGGCCAAACGTACGCTGAAAGCCCAGAAGCTTCAGGAAGAGTTAGCATCAGGAAAGCTGGAGCAAGTGGTAAGCAAACTAAACCCCAATTTATTTTTGTTTAGGCTGAATAAAAATACAACTGGTTGCTTCTGCTCTCTGATGCTTTTACTCTTTATACAAGGTCTCCTATTTTTTTAATCCACTTCAGTAATCTAAAGATTTTCCTAGCACCAGCATATTCTGTGTCACAATCTTTAGAGCATCTTTCACCAAGCAAAAGCCCATATACAATTGGGCCTCCACTTTCCAGAGGCTGTCACCTTGCATTTTGTCACTAGATGGCAGAGTGAACTTTATCTCCAGCCCAGCACAAACTGCAGTGTTCTTCCCATAGTAAATAGCCTTTTTCTTTCTGAGGCCTGTTTTCACCACAAGGCAAACATTGTTGGCTCCCATATACTTATTTCTCCTGGAGCTGTAAGAAGAAAAGTATGTTTGAGACATAAGAACTCTCTGATGGAGAGGACTGAGACTGATTTGCATTATCAGTGCTGCCAGTTTGCTGGTCAGGCTTCCAGCTAAGCAGGTTAAAAAAGTAAATTCTGGCTATGTTTCTCCAGATTAAATTATAACTTCTGATTCACGCTCAGTATTGCTGTCAATCCTAACTAAATACTGGCTTACATATCTCCTTAATTATTTTGTTGAGCTTTCACAGTTGAATCTTGGTTCCATTCGCATGATATGAAATATTCTAGTCTGAACCATTAGTGTTCAAAGGCAGAGCAAGCTCTAAATAACAGTGACAGTTGTAGAATTTGCTGTTCTTGCAAAGACTTGGGAATTTGGTTGGGAACACAATGAAAAGGTCTCCAACATGTCTGTAATAGAGACATAAGCTCTTCTCTAGAACATTAAATAACAGTGCCACAGGTAAATTGTATTTTGCATCCCACCTCAAGCCCTGCTTTGATGGCTCTCTATATCCCTGCCATCTTTCCCTCTCCACTATCTTGTCTTCTCTGCTGACCCGCTCTTTGTTTGCTGCAGAGCTCCCCAAGACACCAGTGGGGAGAAGAGGAGCCAAACTCGCAGACAGTAAGATGATTTCCCTCTGCATCACACCATGGGCAGGAAAAGGCACCTGTAGTTAGTGGAGCCGTGAAACAAGGGTGGCGTGAGGGTTTGGATGTTGGGTTCATCCAGTGGGTGCCTGTTCTTTAGGGCAGAGGTTGTGGGATTTCATAGAGGGGTTTTTAGTTTTGTTTTAATTCCTGTGTGTTGTCAAACCTTAGAGATGCAAGCAAACAGCTAGCTTTTAGTATGTGGCAACTATATTTTGCCCAAGAACTGTTTTCTTAGTATCATCACAGTTACGGTTTATAACTGTTTCCACATGAGGAAGTTGAAATCCTTTAATAGGAGTACTTCTGAAAGCTGTTAAATGTTAGATTAGCATGTTACTAGCGTGACAGCACACTTAAGCCCAGGTAAACGATGCTAGCTTTTAACTGCAGAGATTGCAGAATTTTTCGTGAAACCACTAAAATGAGATTCCTGTACTTGTCTCCAGAGTGAATGTCCTCTCTCATTTAGAAGTTTCCCATCTCTCCTCAGGAAAGAGATCACAACAGTGAAGACGAAGATGAAGATAAATACGCAGATGACATTGATATGCCTGGGCAGAACTTTGACTCTAAAAGACGGATCACAGTTCGAAATCTACGCATTCGGGAAGACATTGCAAAAGTGAGTACATAATTCTTTTTGGATGTTCTTTTGTGTTCATCAGAGTTGATTTCAAAAAGTTGTACACTCCATTATTAATGAGTTTGCATATGGCTCTTGGGGTTTGGAGATTAAGGTCTATTCTCAGTTCTATTCCTGCTTATGCTATGGCTTTGTCAAGATTATCCTTTTACACAGAACTTTTAAAAATGTCCAAGATGAGGGATACAGGAATAGTTTCAGTTCTTTTAAAACCATAAATATTGAATATCTTGTGTGTTGTTTTCTTTCCCTAGTACTTGAGGAACCTAGATCCAAACTCTGCTTACTATGATCCCAAAACAAGAGCAATGAGGGAGAACCCATATGCCAATACAGGCAAGAACCCAGATGAGTAAGTGAAAACAATTTTCTATCCACAAAACTCTGGTAAAAATGGGACTATTTCAATAGCTTTGTATATTCTTTTATCCGTATGTCCTTTCACTAATGAATCTCTAGTGAGTTACGGATAGAAGTAGTAGTAAACACGGAAAAATTGTTTTATATAGCAGCACTTCTTGTTTTAGTGTATAGAAGTGTTATTTTGGTAATACTGGCCCTTAATCTTCAGGCATATGTGGACCACCATTTACTGTAACAGTCTGTACAAGGACTAGAACACTGCTGTATCTAGAGGACATACCTGTAAATAATGATGTTTATGTAAAGTATTTGAATAACCAAATCCGAAACTTCATCCCTTGTTTGCTGGGAGGCATTCAGTGCTGGAGACTGGCATGGAATATCTGTGGCACCTAACTAAATGCCTGAATTAGGAGCAGAAGCTCCTCATCTATTAAAGGAGTCTGCATAGCAAAGGTCTGAAAGCTTTGCACTGTCTAGATAGGCAACTTAATTAAAGAATGCCATGGCTTTTGGCTGCATGTAAGGCTCTCATTTAAAAACTTGAGTCAAGCACTTGAGCTGTGACCCCACCTTGGCCTGCCATGGCTTTTGGCTGCATGTAAGGCTCTCACTTAAAACCTGAGTCAAGCACTTGAGCTGTGACCCCACTTTGGCCTGTGTAGTGCTGTGGACTCAGAGTAGACAGGCTGTGAGTAGAAACATTTACTCAGAGAACAGTAATTGGGTTAGCTCGCTGCCTGAAATGGAATGGCAGTGGCTAAACGCTAGCAAATAATGCTTAATGCTCCTCCCACCTCTCCTTGCCCCCAGCGAGAATAATGCCAGGGTTTTTTTAGATGTAGATGCTTTCACTTTTCTCCAGAGTCGTAATTTGACCTTTGCTGAATCTGTGTTTCTGTCGCAGCTTTGCAGACTGTAAATATTTCAGAATGGCTTTCAGGAGTGTCATGGTTTAAAGATCTGATACTTTCATTTCATGATTTGAGTTCAATGCTCCTTCTTCTCCCTCCGTTCTTGACTCTCGGAGCACAAAGGAGAATTTTTACTGTCCTGTTGATGTTTTGTGATTGTATTAAAAGGAAATCATGTTATTTGAATGCTAAGAATCATGTTGTTGTTTTTCTGCAGAGTTGGTTACGCAGGTGACAACTTTGTCCGCTACACTGGAGATACCATTTCAATGGCACAGACTCAGTGTAAGTGGGTTTTGGTTTGGGGTTTTTTTATTAAATTGACTTAAAGGACTTAAGTGAGCAATGCTTCTTGATGCAAAAGAGAAGTCTTTTTAGATTGAGGCTTTCTTTAAAACTATTACAGAATTAAAGATGGTAATTTGAATGAATGTGTCAGTTCTCGACTAAATACTGAGTGAAACCTCTTGTGTACACAGTGTTTGCTTGGGAGGCTTATGACAAAGGCTCCGAAGTTCATCTTCAAGCAGACCCTACAAAATTAGAGCTACTTTATAAATCCTTCAAAGTGAAAAAAGAAGACTTCAAGGCACAGCAGAAAGAAAGCATCCTAGAGAAGGTAACAGACACTTGTCTCAATTTAGTCACATTCTGTTGAGTTTGAAGTTTCTTCTAAACTATTTTATGTCATTCCTGTTTGCATTTTAGTATGGAGGACAAGAACATCTGGATGCCCCACCAGCTGAGCTGCTGTTAGCTCAAACAGAAGATTACGTGGAGTACTCCAGGCATGGAACAGTCATCAAAGGACAAGAGAAAGCTGTTGCTTGCTCTAAATACGAAGAGGATGTAAAGATCAACAACCATACAGTAAGCCCTGGCTTAGGTAAAAATTAGCAAAAACTGAGATTCCTTCCCATTGGAAGGGAATGAGGTACGGTAGGAGAGAGTACAGTGTAATTAATACAGCAAGTACATTTCTCCTGTCTCAAATGTGACACTTTCCCTTTTCTACTAAGGAGGAATTTCATGTTGTCATGGGTGTGATGTGAATTTGAGGAGTTGCAATGGCAGCCTTAAACTGAAGCGGAAGTTACTGCATTTCTCTTTGACTTTGAATATGAGTTGACCACATCCTGTTGCTTTGCTCTTGGTTTTGAAACTGTACCTGTAAGACTAATGTAAAATTGCAAGAGTATTTCTCATAACTTTCCTTTCTGGTTTGTTTGAATAATTTACTTACCAAGATATAACCTCAGGAATAAATCACAGCCTGCCTGGTACAGGAGTTATGAGTGTGGATGTAACTGCATGGTGTCTTCTCTTGCAGTGCATTTGGGGTTCGTACTGGAAAGAAGGCAAGTGGGGTTACAAATGCTGCCACTCATTTGTCAAGTACTCCTACTGTACAGGAGAAGCTGGGAAGGAAATCGCTGTAAGTATTGTCTTAGTCACTTGGAAAGAGCTGAGAAGCATTCATCTTCCTAAGTTTTAGACCGTTTTGCTCTTGTTTTGGTGGGGTTTTTTGTCCTTCCCCTTTCAAACATGCTTAGTAAATGGGTATCCTTCCTCTTGTCTGCTGTGTAGAGCACTGAAGCAAGCTTACTGGAAGAGCAACCCGGGGAGGAAGAACACCTGACAAAACCCAAAACGCTGATGGAGGTAGGTTGTTTCCCTTGCTCAGGAAGGGAGGTACTTTTCCTCAGCATTTTAAGAGAGACAGATACATGTAACTACAAAATCATGTAAATCACGAGTCTGAAAATTATTAGACTGCATTAATAGATCATTAACATCTCTATTGAAAACTAAGCCCTCAAATAGCATTAATAGACACCTGGGATTTAATGGCTTAAACATTAATGTTTGCAACTTGAATCATTTTTCACCTTTCAGATCCACCAGGAGAAACAGAAAGAGAAGAAAAAGAAGAAGCACAAGAAGAGCTCAAATTCCGACAGTGAGGGTGAAGAGAAAAAGAAGCAAGAAAAACTTAAAAAGGTGCCGTATACACTTCAGTGCTTTTGTGGCAAAAAAGAACTTGAAATATATTTGACAACAGCATCGGTTTTATGAAGCCTGTAATGCAGTTCTTGTGGGATTCTGGGGGATGTTATTTGGTGCTAGTTTTGAGCTAAAGCAAATTTAACATGCTGTTAGATGTTCTAAAGAACGTTCCCTATTTCTCAGGCAAACACGTAATAAATACTTAGTTTTGGAAGACTTAGTGTAGAAGATTTACAACACTTCCTTTTCAGGCACCTATTACAGCTGTAGATCTAGAAAAGACATTGATTGGGGTATTTGGAGAAAGCTGGAGAGATCAAAGGCTTAACTGAGCACTTTTTATCCCAGACTTGCGCCCAGTCTCACATTTGATGCAATAAATCCACCACCATCTACTGACAGCTGCCAGACAGCTCTTCCACAGACGCAGCAGCCTGCTGCTTGGCATTCAGGGTGTGAAACTAATGTATTTTAAAAAGCACTTAAAAAAAGTGCACCCTGACTGGAAAACAAACCGACCCAAACCCCCAAGACGACATGCTTGCTTATCTGCTTTTGTACTTGCTGGACCACGATTACATTTCAGGCAAAACCAAAGAGTTCCTTAATTGATTTTGGCAGTTAGATTAAAATATCTTGCTTGCTAAATACTATTTTACCATCACTTTCTGTTAAACACTAAAAAATGAGGATTAAATGAAGTGTGCTGTAGGTGGGCCAGGGAGATGTGTGTTGCTTACCTCACCATTCTGCCTGCTGCCTGTTCGTTACACTGGAATTTAATACAAACTTCCAGGGGCTTTTTTTGCTTTAACTTCCACTGTGTTATTTTTACCTTCTTCTTTGCTTTAATTGCAGGCCCTAAATGCAGAAGAGGCTCGTCTTCTCCACGTTAAAGAGATCATGCAGTTGGATGAGAGGAAGAGACCATACAACAGCCAGTATGAGACCAGGGAACCGACGGAAGAGGAGATGGAAGCCTACAGAATGAAACGCCAGAGACCAGATGATCCCATGGCCTCTTTTCTGGGACAGTAGTCACCATGAAAAGCAAATACAAAGGACATTTTTCATACCTGTTTACCTTCCTCTTGTCTAGAAACGGCAGAGACCTCTTCTTTACACCAAAGCTGCTGGTGAAAACTTCTTTCAACAGACATAAGCAGTCCAATATGTACAGCAGTTTTGTGTATGTATACATGTACAGTCAGAAATAAATACACACATGTATGTGTAAAATACATACACCTACTCTAATTTCTTTATTGGAAAAGATCTGATAGTGGCTGGAATTCTAGGTTCATTTGGCCAACTAATCTATGTGTAAGTCATGATACATTCAGTATAACTGACTTCAAAATAAATGATCAGCAGGTGTCAAATAGAACAAAAATTGTTGAAAAAAAGAATGATGAAGCCTTTTATTTGTGAGGGGAATTGCTGTCACGTGGCTTTAAGAGGAGAAATCTTGATCTTTCTTGATCACTCTGTAGTAAGTGTTTTGGAAATGTAAAAATTGATTGCTCTGTACAGTTTTGGTTAAATTAATATAAAGGGCTTAAATGCTGTCTCGCCTTTCTCATGAAGAGGTCAGGAGAAGCTGACTGTAGAGCTTTTAAGCTGTAATTCTGTTTCTGCAGTTCTGAACATTATAAATTTGAGTTGGAAAGATCAGAGCTCTTTGGTTTTCTGTTTGATAAGTGTTCATATTTCCCTTCCTGAGTCCCTTTACATGGTGTAATACCAAGGGCCAGGCTCCAATACCTTGGGATAACCTGGAGCAGCACCTGCTTTGTGTTTGGCAATATTAGTCCTTGAACTTGGGCTTTTCCCCTTTAACTATTAAAAGCTGAATAAAAGGGTGAAAATCTTCACAACTCTGGGAATTATTTGTCATGTCTCCAACTGTCCTATTAAACACAGCTTTTATAACCACATTTAATGTTGTACTAATGGTAGGACAAGGAAGACTCCACAAACCTTTTTCTTCTTAAAATTAAGAACCTGATTATAATTTCCACTCTGTAAACAACAAAAGAAGTGGGGTGTGTGTGATTTCACAGCTGCTTTGAGGACTGAGTAATTGAGGGGACAGAAATGCTAACGATGGAGATCATTTATCAGAAATAAACCTCCTGAATTCTGCCTTGGACATCCTCATGTGGCTGGATTTGCTTTTCCATACCTGGCTGTGACTTTGCTTCCTGGTCTCGCCCTGCTAAGCTGGAGCCTGTGGGGAAGGTGGAGCAGTGTCCTCCAGTGAAGCAGAAAGGCAGCTCCAGGGGAAAAAAAGCAATTAATAGTGTTTTAGTCAAAATTAACAGGGTTTTATTCAAAATACAGCTCCTTCAGCTTGTGAATGATGCAGAGCAGACCTCATCTGGATCAGTCTCAGCAGTTGAAGCACAAATAAAACATGCTGTCCTATTTATATCATGAAGGTTAAATGTTCAAGAACAGTGTGGATCTGATCACGAAGATTAATTTTCCCCATCTGCTTCCCTTGGATTTGGCACGCAACGCGACAGGGAGCGGTCTTTGGATACATAGAATCACACGAGAAGAATTTGTGCTTTCTAAAATGAGTTTGAAACAAGTCTGTAGGCTCGCTTGCACAAAACCAAGCGTACAGAGGCGGCTGGAGCTGAGAACTCCTGTTCCTTGCATGCACAAAGTGAGAGGAGAGGAAATTCCTTAGCCTGGGAACACCAACAGCTCAAATTCCCAAATCACAACCCAAAACCCACCCTCCCAGCTCAGCCAGCGCAGCTCTCGCTGAGTTGTGCCCTTGGCAAACCCCCAGAATTATTTTCTCCGCTCCCTTTTCAACAACTGCTTCAATTCCCTCAATTTTATCCTGTTGAACCCTGGCTGGGCTGTGCCAGTTCAGAGACATTTGCATCTTTAAACCTTTATTTTGTGTTGAAGAGTTCAGCATTCCATGCTATCTTCCAAGGCCAGAAGGGAGCTCCTTTGCTGTCACTGCACGTCTTTGTAATTGGGTCTTTATGGCTTTCCCGAGTGGGTTAATGAGAGAGAGAACCATAGAACCATAGAATGGTTTAGGTTGGAAAAGACCTTTAAGATCATCGAGTCCAACCATTAACCTAACACTGCCACGTTTACCACTAAACCATGTTCCTTAGCACCACATCTACATGTCTTTTAAACACCTCCAGGGATGGTGACTCCACCACTTCCCTGGGCAGCCTGTTCCAATGCTTGACAGCTCTTTCCATTAAAACCTTTTTCCTAACATGCAATCTAAACCTGCCTTGGTGCAACTTGAGGCCATTTCCTCTCATCCCATTGCTTGTTACCTGGCACAAGAGACTGACACCCACCTTAGGACAACTTCCTTTCAGGTAGTTGTAGAGGGTGATAACGTCTCCCCTCAGCCTCCTTTTCTCCAGACTGAACAACTCGAGTTCCCTCAGCCACTTCTCATAAGACTCATTCTCCAGATCCTTCACCAGCTCCGTTGCCCTTCTCTGGACATGCTCCTGTGCCTCAATGTCCTTCTTATAGTGAGGGGCCCAAAACTGAACACAGTATTTGAAATGCGTCCTCACCAGTGCCAAGTACAGGGGCACAATTACTTCCCTCCTTCTGGCCACATTATTTCTGATACAGGCCAGGATGCCATTGGCCTTCTTGGCCAGCTGGGCACACTACCTGCTCATGTTCAGCCAGCTGTTGACCAACACCCCCAGGTCCTTTTTTGCTGGACAGCTTTCCAGCCACTCATCCCCAAGCCTGTAGCACCATCCTACACCAGATAAATTGTTTGGGGCTGTTGAGGGCTCAGGGAAATGCAGGAATGAGAGCAATTGGGTAAGGATGAAATGGAGTTCAAGCTTTTTGGGAGAAGAAACATTTTGCCAGATGCAACACAGAATCAGAAATGTCATTTTTAACTTAAACTACTACTTTTACATTAAATACATCTGTTCACATCTCGTAGATGACCCAACCATAAACCCATCGGGGTAGCAGACAGTGATGATTTTTTGCTTCTTCAAAATCCGCTTTGCCTAAGAAAACCTTGCTCAGCAGCCAGATTCACAACCCCAAAACTTCTAATACACAAAGTCTTAAAAGTAGATGCAGTCATTCCAAAGCGTTTCAAAAACAGCCTCCACCCAGCCACAACTTCGCTCTGCATCTGCATCCAAGCACAGCCCTTGGCCCGTTGCTCCATAATCCCCAACACATCAGAGAATGGGACCTGTTTCTCAGCTGCATTTACCTCCTTAGCACACGTACACATGTTTGTTCGTTATTTTGGGGGTGATGCCATCAGCCCCAGGGAAAACGGCGGGGTTTGCTGGGCTGTGTCTCCTTGCAGAAGCAAAAGCACCGGGTTGGAGGTTTCAACAGCAGAGACGCAGCACAGCCCCGCACGATGTTCTGCCTAAACACTAATAATTTCTCAATATTTTAGGAAAATGGTTTTATGGAAAGACCATTTTGAGCGGATTATCTCTGAGAACAGAAAATGCACGGTTCTCTGCTCGGAAAGCGGCAGTGGGGGTTTATCCATAGCTGTTACTGCTCACACCAACGTAAGGGACTTTGCGCTCTTCTCCGGGGGATGCTGCGTTGCCCTGAAGGACAGAGGTGACACGGGTTAGTGACATTTGTCACTGCCTTTCCTGGCTCAGGAAACGCTGCCCATGTCCCCAGCACTGGGATTGCTGCTGCTGCTATGGACTCCAGGAGCAGGGCTGGAGTTTTGTGTGTTTTGGGGATTACAAGGCATTTTCAGAACAGTCTTTCCTTGTCTATGTTATTTAGATACCTAGGCAGGAGCCAACTGTGGTAATTCAAAAAAGATTACCAAATTTCACTTAGAATTTGAAGATACACGAGATAAAAGAAAAACCCCAACCGTAACACACCTCCTATGCTGTGTCTGCCGTGGCTCACTGGTGCTTGGGCTGCTTCCCACTTCCCTCCTCCTAAAATAAGCTCTATTTATTTTTATCTTAATGGGTCAGGGCTGCAGTTCCTAAGCAGAGCTAATGGTCTCCAGGGCATCCTTTAGGTTTAAACAGAGATTTGACTCATTTTTATGGGGGCTTTTGGAGAGGGACGATCGCTCTCTGAAAGCTGCTCACAGGCTTCCAAACTCCTTTTAGACAAGGCAGTAAAAATCATTTAAACCACACTAAGCCAGGAGGCCTTTCGGGTAGAAAACTGCTTTTTCCCTCCCATTACCATCCCCTAAAATAACCCCCAAAGCACCTACGTTCATCCATGAAGAGAGGAGCGCTTCCATTGCCGCTGCCCAGTGCAATGTGGGGGGGACAGTTGTATTTTAGGCTGCCTCTGGGTGAACTGCAGATATTTTGGCACTTGCTGAGCCACTTGATTTGGTTATGAAGTCGCTGCTGCGAGGTTGGTGTCCGTAATGGTGACATTTGTGAGGGTTCAGAAAGCAAACAAGGGAAAATCCTTCCTCGCTGGGACATGGTCCCGTCCGGCCGTCCCGGGGCAGGAGCCGGCGATTGCCACCTTTAGGCACCCAAATTTGTCACCCAAATCACGTCCATAGGTGATAACGGAGCTAAAAATCACACTTCTCACTCTGTAGGTGCTGGTGATACACCTGTCCCTTCCCACACGAACCACGCATCACCCCAACAAGCTTGATCTAAAGGATGCAAAGCCACAGCTCTGTGCTGGGAACATGAGGGGGATGCAGATGGGGGACAGGACCAAGGGGGACAGGAGCAGCACCCAACCTCTCATGCTGCTGCAGGGGCTATGAGGGCAGAACATCTTTGCTGTGGGGGGAAAAGCACCACCACAGCCCCCAACAGCCCATCCCTGATGGGCACCCACACCCCCAGCCCTATGCACGTCCCATGGGGTTTCCCAAGCCAGCTCCCCATGCCGCAGCAGTGAGCTGCCTTCCCCAGCTCGATGGTGGAAACCCCATCACCCAGGGGGAAGCTGTTGCTAAAAAGCAGCACAGAAGGGACGCGATCTCTTGTAAGGCTTCCCTGTAACCCCCAGCTGAAACCAAACGAGCTGAGCACTGCTTCTGAGGCTGTTTCGCTGCCGTTTATTTATCTAACAAAGCGTGCTGCCAAGCCTGTTCTCCAGCAGAGCTGCCTGGGACCTGGCTGGGCTCAGCTCAGCTCTACAGCACAGATTTTCCATCCGCCTGCCAGGAGCTTCCCAGCGCTGCCTCTCCCCGCACCACCGAGCCGGGTCAGGCCCTCGCTGCCTTCAACAAGCACAAAATCCAGGCACAAAATCACCCAAAACTGCAATTTCCTCAGTCACAGCTTGCATTGCGCTGCTGGACTGCTGCATTTTCGAGCACTGTTTCATCCCTGGCTGGTTTTGCACCCACCCCAAAGCCCCGATGCCGGTTTTGGGATAAGCAAAAGGGCTTTTCCTTCTCAACACCGTTAGTGCCTGAGGAAACCACTGAGGAAAACCATAGGAAGTTTTTTATCTTTCATAAGAAAACAGAGCCCGGGGCTGGGGCTGGGAGCAGCTCCCCATGGGCACAGCAGAGCTCTGCAGCCATACTGGCAGCTTTCCTAAAGCAGCCCTTACCCCAGTGAGATTTAAGGTGATGATTGAGTGGTTTTGGGGAGGGGGGGCTCTTTTGGAGGTCGTTCAATGGCAGGGAATGTTGTTGAGCTGTCAGGGAGCTGAGGGCCAGCACAAAACCAGCCCTGTGCTTCCTCAGCCCAACATTGCCCCCCTAAGAGCAGCTGAACCGATTACAGCTCAAAAAGCAAATTATACATAGTTCCTTTTTATCTTATATCCATTCCCACCATGTTCTGACAGCAAGTGCAGGGGAAAGCTTAAAAGAAGGGTCAGGAAACCCTTCAATGCCCATTCCTCTCGTGCCTCTGCGCCTCCCCAGGGGCCATCAGGGATGCGCTGCCTTTGGTCACGTATTTTGAGAGTCCTAAGGCATTTGCAGATTCTGGGTTTAATGGGCTTTGCAAGCTGAAAACAAGATCCCAACCCTTTCCAAAGATGCAGCATTCATGTCCTGCCATCCCTCTGGCAGCGTCTCTGTGTTTTGCCTCTCACGTCCACCTGAAGCAGTGCTGAGACACCGCAGTTTCCTCTCAGAATTCACGTTTGACTTCAAGCCTGGAGCGATCTGCCACTGCCCGTTCATTTAAACTCTTCAGAAGTGAGTTTCCACCTTTAGATTTGCTTCCCTTGCTAATGCTCCGGGACCAAGTGTCAAAGCTGTCCCTGCGTTACCCATCCCCTTACAAATTCTGCTTGCGCCGGCAAGGGAAATGCAGAATGGGTTGGAAATCATCAAGAGATTGCAAGGGAGGAGAAAGGGAAACCTCCCCGAGCACCCAGAGCTCTGCAGCCATATGTCTGTACAGATTTCTCCCCGTGCCACGTGACGGAGGAAGAGGCGCAGGCCCATTACACAATAATAAAAATATGCCAAAACGCCGAGCCAAAACCTGGAGCAGCGGCGGGAAGCCAGCAATGCACGCACAGAATAAAGGAGAAGAACGTTCATAAAGAAGACAGGCGGGAGGAGTCGGTACCGCACACCCCTCCGAAGGGCGCTGCTGCGGCGGGACGGGGTTTGGGCTCTGTGCGTGGCGGCGTCTGCACAACTCATCTGCCCAAAACCGCGTGGGTTCCCGGCGCCTGTCAGGACCTCACTGAGGAGATCATCGTCTCGGTGAGTACACTCAACTTTGCCTTGTTTTCCCTTCTCCCTCCTCTTAAGGTTAACTTTGAGAGCTTCCCAAATAAGGGCTAAGTCATCCAGCGCTCAGGCTTGCAGCACAGGAATCCCCAACAACGGCAACAGGCAGCTCAAAGAAAGGCTCCAGGGAGGAGACAACCCTCAGGCTTTTGCTGGGAGCACCCAGCTCGTACAGCCAAAACCAGAGCCTCTCCCTTCACCTCGTAACGGGGTGTTAGCCCGGGGCTAGCAAGGGGTTGCATCCCTGGCTGCCCGAATCTGAGGCGCTGATGCAGCCCAGGCGCAGAAAATGCATCGCTCTCCTCTGTCTCCTTTGGCATCGCTTTGTGCGACAGCAGAGAACAGATCAGACTCAGGATCTGGTGTAGTAACTCCCTTGGCTTGTACCAGAAATCAAATGCATCCATTTCAGCTGCTGTCAGTGGCTGCACACCTTATTTTTATCTAGATCAACCCAAGGGCTCCTCGTACCTTTTAGGAGGTACAGCTGATCTGTCCTGCCTGGAGCTCACTCCTACAGGTGAAATTTGTTCCTATACAAACACCTTTTTAATGCATATACATATATATCTGTATCTATATATCTATATCTATAGAGAGAGAGATATAGATATAGGTATAGATATAGGTGATATAGATATAGGTGATATAGAGTATATAGATATAGATAGAGATTAAGATTATATAGATAGAGATTAAGATTATATTGATTATATAGATATAGATATGGATATATAGATATAGATATAGATGATATAGATATAGATCTATAATCGGCCTGGCTTCTTCACTGCAAAGGGGCTGGGGAAGCTCCCTTGCAGCAGGGCTGGGACAAGGGGCAGTCGGAGCTGCAAGGGGCCCTGAGGGGACACAGCTCCACCAGCAACAGCAAAAAACCATCCTAAAACAGAAAGGGTGTCACAGGGCAGAGCCAGAACATCCCATTTTGGACACGTGGCTGTTTTGAGTCACTCATTACGTTTTATTATGTATTTATCGTGAAGGTCCCTAAACCTGTGGCTCATTAGGAAGAGAGAAGCCAGTAAACGCTCAGCTCTGCGTGTCCCACACTTGCAAACCAGAGATGCCGCCTTCTCTGCTTTATCCACCCCAAGGTGTTCCTTATAAAGCTCCAGCTCTGAGATTCGGGAGTGAACATTCTCCAAAATCATTCCCTTCCTGACAGGCGTTCCCCAAAATTGCCCAGGGGGGATCCACAGCCAGGCCCCACAAGTGGTCAGGAACCATGGGGTCCCCTCTCCCCTGTGCAGCCCTTCACCACCAGCCAGCCCCCCTGACCCCAAGCCATGGCCCACGCTCCCACGCAGCAGGCACCGGTGACAGCCAGAATGCCTCCAAAACCCAATCAACAAAGACAGTAATTAAAATGTCATCAGAAAAGGAAGAGCTCAGCTGAAACCGTGCTGCGTGGCCCCCAGTGCCTGCTGCCCGGACTGCGGAGAGGAAAGATGCTGATCTGGTTCCAATTTGCTTTTTGGAGCTCATTCTACACCGAGGAGCAATTTTCCGTTTAAGGTGGAACAGCACGAGGTTTGTTTTCTTTCAAAGAGATTTATTTAAGAGTTATTTATATATGTTTTTGTGAGCAAGACCGTGCTTCGCACCCCACGCTGCTGTGATATGGGATGAAATGCTGTTGTGGAGCCGTTAATTACCACCAACAGCAGAGCACGGCTCCAGGTACTCAGATAATCCCCACCTACCCAAATATCAGTACTGCAAACCTCCCAGTCTCAGCATATTCTGTATTTGCCACTTTTTATGCCATCGGGTCAACTACCTGGGCTGTCTGAAGGTATCAGAGGTATTTATTGCAAGAATATTTAAGATACGGAGCTGCCCTCCTGCCCTGTGCTCCCTCTCGCC
>NW_010205099.1:0-1490 GCF_000695765.1 Mesitornis unicolor | reverse complement strand
CTACACAAAGCAGTCCCAGCCTTTTTTCCAGGTTATGCTCCACAATTGCATATTTCCTTGCCACGTCTTTTTAGTGTCACCCACCTCCAGACGCCCCTCACTTCTCCTCAGCCCCATTTGAGGTGCTCACTGGGAAGCAGGGACGTGGCTTTCCTTGGGATCTCCCCCCTCCACAGCCATTTTAACGTTTTGTTCCCCTTTCTGTGAACTGAAGCCTTTATTTCACTGCCCACACTGATACCGGCTGGTGAGTTCTGTCTCACAAGGCCATCAAACCAACACCTTTCACCAGCAGCAAATAAGCATAAGAAAAGCAAATGAGAACTGAAGAATAAGACAGCTTAGCAGCCAAATCCAGCCCGGAGAGCTGTCTTGCATCTCCCACTCCTCTGCATGTTGTTAATTATACGTATCGCAGAACTGGGGGCTCCCACTCAGCATTAATGTGTAGCACATTGCTCGCTGGATTTGGAGCATGTAATACACATTTCCACCCCTTTCAGGAGCTGATATCAGCATGAAAGCACTAAAGCCAACATGAAATTCATACAGTACTTTAAGCATCTTATTTCCAGTGCAGGAGTTAATCACAGCACCTCTGCAGAGATGCTAAAGCCTTCCAGTTTTTGGTTTAATGCCACACAGGACCTGGCCAGGCCAAAAGGCCACTGAGAGATTAATGGGTTTGGGAAATCCCAGCTCATCTTTTTTTGCACCTGTGTTTAAATATAAATTGGCTTCAGCACCAAAGCTTGAAGAAATACGTGAAAGGCAGCTTGCTTGCTTTTCAGTCCTTGTTTGTGTTCTATATTTCATTAACAGGACTTTTGGCTGTGATAGGGAAGACCATGCAAACTGATGATGTTAAATATTTAACCCCCTGCCATCAGAAGTAGCTCTAAGAAGGGAAAAGACCAAATTTCATGGGAGTCTGTTCCATCAAATACAAGCGTGCACCCCTTAGCCCAGGGGTAGGAGTGGTATCGGCGTATTTCAGGGGAAATTCTCTATTGAGAATTGAGCTATAACCACGTGCAGAGCCCAAATCCCACTTTTAAGCACTTTTACCATTCAGAACCCGTGGGCCATGCGTAGAGAGGAGCTCTCATCAATCCGCCCAATTTTGAGCATCTCCTCTCAGCTGCTGCTGCATCCAAGCACTATGTCAAGATGCCCTGTAGATACTCAGCAGTTACACGTGGAGTACAGCTATTTGCAAACACCTCCACACGCAGGGACCTAGGGGGATATTTTACTGTATAATAACTGCTCCATATCGTTAGCAGGTTTATGGGAATGACTTTACTCCAGAAATTATTTTCTATCACCATCTCCCCATCCCGGAGCAGAGCCAGACAAGCCCAGGAGGTTCAGCCTCCTCACAAATGAGGGCAGAGCCAGGGATGCTCCAAAAAAGCCCTTGGAGGGAGCAGGGACATTTCTGACTCTCCTTGCATCCTGTGGTGAATGGAGCTAACTCCAGTTGTGAC
>NW_010205098.1:0-3314 GCF_000695765.1 Mesitornis unicolor | reverse complement strand
AGGAGGACCCTGGGAACTACTGAGCTGTCAGTCTCACCACTGTGTCTGGGAAGATCATGGAACAGATCCTCCTGTGCTGGAGCAAGTGCAGAGGAGGGCCACGAAGATGATTAAAGGGCTAGAGCACCTCTCCTATGAAGACAGGCTGAGAGAGTTCGGGTTGTACAGCCTGGAGAAAAGAACGCTCGGGGGGGGACCTTATGGTGACCTTTCAGTACCTGAAAGGAGCCTATAAGAAATCTGGGGAAGAGCTGTTCACTAGGGCATGTAGTGATAGGATAAGAGGTAATGGTTTTAAACTAGAAAAGAGTAGATTTAGGTTGGATATTAGGAAAATGTTTTTCAATATGAGGGTGGTAGATCACTGGAACAGGTTTTCCAGAGAGGTGGTGGAGGCCCCATCTCTGGAGATATTCAAGGTCAGGCTTGATGGGGCTCTGAGCAACCTGATCTAGTAACAATGTCCCTGCTTCCTGCAGAGGGATTGGACTGGATGATCTTTAAAGATCCCTTCAAACCCAATATGTTCTATGATTCTATGATTCTAACAACATGATGGAGACAGATTAATAAAAAAAAAATCCTAGGTTGTATTTTATATTATGAAATCAATTATCATTTGGAGAGAAAGTGTTTCAGGTACCACAAAAGGCAGGTGCAAACATGAATTCTGCTTATTACAATCCATGGTTGTGAAATTTTCTGTACAGTTGCTAAAAATACCAAGGAGAGAGAAGCTGATAAACCGAAGAACAATGAAACAAATTTTATGGAGGAGAATCAAGAAATAATCACATCTTACTAAACATCTGTCAAGGACGGTAACAAAAATGGTGATAAAGCAAAGCAGGTGATACTGTCAAAAGTGAAAAAGAAGTGTAGAAAAGCATAATATAATAAAGATGGTAATGTTCAAATAAGTCTCAGGACATCCTACATGACACAGAAGACAACAATCTTCACAAAGGAAAATGACTCTTTAGGAAAATGAGAAAAGGACAGTATTATTTTGCTGATACAAAAGTCTCCTTTCAGCTGACAGTAGCTTTTAACAGAAAGTAACTGATATTTTATAGTTTTGCATTCAGTAATCTAAAATTCATTATTGAAATGACAGACAGTAAAGGAGGAAAAAAAGAGCTAAAATATAATCCTATTGCATTTCATTAAATGGAAAATATTAAAATGTTCAGGAGATTTCTATGATAAGAAAAATTGTAGTTAAACATACAAAGATATTCCCACCCATTACTTTTAAGAAATATAACATTTGTTCTCAATTTTGATTTCAAACCAGTAATGGAAAGTCGTCCATATATTGTAGCTAACTTCTTCCCTTATCCTATTCTAGAAGATAAAATATTTTCTGATTTTTTTAATCTAAAAGCTTTTTCTTTCTTTATCACCCCTAAGTATGAAGACCCACAGAGAAACTAAAAAAGACAGCAGGAGGCAAGGCCCTTCTGAATATGATTCACTCTGAAAAAAATAAAACATTTGGTGGGTTGACCCTGGCTTGGTGCCAGGTGCCCACCAAGCCATTCTATACTCTACCTCCTCATCTGGACAAATACAATGAAAGGATTGTGGGTCAAAATAAAGACAGGGAGAAATCAAGCACCAATTACCCTCACAGGCAAAATAGATTCAATTCAGGAAAATTAATTTTATTTATTACCAGTCAAATCAGAGTAAGGTTATAAGAAATAAAACCAAATCTTAAAACACCCTACCCTCACCCCTCCCTTCTTCCCGGGCTTAACTTCACTTTTAAGTTTCTCTACCTCCTCCTGCCCTGAGCAGTACAGGGGGATGGGGAATGGGGGTTGCATTCAATTCATCACACATTGTCTCTGCTGCTCCTTCCTCCTCACACTCTTCCCCTGCTTCAGCTTGGGGTTCCTCCCATGGAAGACCATCCTCCATTAACTTCTCCAATGTAAGTCATTCCTATGGGTTGCAGTTCTTCACAAACTGGTCCAGTATAAGTCCTTTCACTTTGGTGTAGTTCTTCAGAAACAGACTGCTCCAGTGTGAGCCTCTCATGGGTTCCTTGACAGAAAACCTTCTCCAGTGTGAGCTCCACACGTCCTGACAGGAGCCTGCTCTAAAATGGGCTCATCACAGGGTCTCAGCCTCCTTCATCTACCTCCACCTGCTCTGGTGTAGGGTCTTCCATGGGCTGCAGGTGGATATCTGCTCCACTGTGGACCTCCATGAGCTGCAGGAAGACAGCCAACCTCACCATGGTCTTCACCATAGTCTGCAGGGGAATCTCTGCTCTGGCACCTATAGCACCTCCTTCCCCTATTTCTTCACTGACCTTGGTGTCTGCAGAGTTGTTGCTCTCACACATTCTCTATCCTCTCTCTCCAGCTGCTGTTGCACAGTACTTTTTCCTCCTTCTTAAATATGTTATCACAGGGGTGCTGTGCTTGTTCTTGGTCAGAAGAGGGTCCATCTTGAAGCAGACTGGCATCAGCTCTATAGGACACAAGTGAAGTTTCTAGCAGCTTCTCACAGAAGCCACCCCTATAGCCTACCTGCTACTAAAATCACGCAAACCCAATACAATTTTAAACAGTTCTGCTTAGGAATGAGAATGTGTCATTCTGTGATATTCCCTGAGTTCATGTCCATTCCAGAATTTCAGACAAGATAAAACCCCATGAATTGTGAAATCTTTACAGTACAGTAGGCAGAATCAGGTTTTCAGATTCTGTTGGTCCCTAGGTGCCTCTGAGTGAGGGGAGAGGACACTTTCCTAAATTAACATTAATTGTTTTGCTATAAAAGCAGCAAAATATTTGAACATGTGTTGGTGTTGTGACTTCTTGGCACTGTTAGGATTTATAAGATAAACACTTCTTCCACTTTGCTCAAGCTTTGTCTCCAGTTTCATTTTATGGTCAAAATTACATTTTCATATTTGGGAAAGACACACACGATGAAACAGTTTAAAAAAAATCCAGAATCTTTCTACCAGCATGGTACTTGGTTTATGTTTCCCTTAAGATTAGCTTAAAGCCCCATACTGTTACCAGGGGTTTTTTATATCATACATATGTGATAGGTGTAGGAAAAATGACAGCATACTTTTTTTCCATGCACAGTATTTTTGTTGGGTTTTTTTGTTATATATGTATATACATGTTCTACATATATGCAGCAAAAACATTTTGCACAGAGTAGATTCTTGGACAGAGCATGAATGCAAAAGAACAGAAAACTTTAGCCTGATGACATATGCCTTTGTTAATGGGACCTGGCTGCTAATATTATCACTATGACAAGGTGACCTGCTTAGTGGATGA
>NW_010205097.1:26829-56064 GCF_000695765.1 Mesitornis unicolor | reverse complement strand
ATTATTATTATTATTATTATTATTAAATTTTAGTTCAATCATTAAACTGTTCTTATCTCAACCCGCAAGTTTTCTTACCTTTGTCCTCCTATTCTCTGCCACATCCCAACGGAGAGGAGAGCGTAAGCGAGTGGCTGGCTGCGTGGGGCTTGGTTGCTGTCTGGGGTTAAACCACAACAACGCTGGAGGTGGTAACATTTCCACGCAAATCCAGATATGACTCTGCAAGCCCATCTCTGGCTACTGTGTGCAACAGCAACAGTGAAGATGGTCACACCTCCCATGTAACAGAAATATATTAAAATTTATAGCTTTTATTTGTAAACTCACAGATCATGTGCACACTGTAAAGTGTGTTTTTTTTAATATTTTTTTTTTCTTCTAGTTTAATGTCAGAGTTAGTGTCATCCTAATTAGTTTCCACTGACAGAATAAATATTGTTCCATCTGTGCACTATTACAGTCAGTGACTGAAGGTTTGAAGCACTTGAGCAGTGGATGTCAAGTAGTCTGTAAAGGGACTGGAAAGAAACTAATTTTGGATTATTTTGCATATATCACCATTCAGAAGGAGGTTATGGCAGCAATTCTCATCTGTACTGCTGTCATCCCAAAATCATGCCAAAATTTTGTTCTCTTTTTTTCAACAGAATTTACTCGATAATGTTCAGGAATACTAAAATGACAGGATTTCATGCATTACGCTAACAGAAATGCATTAAGCCTTTTTTTTTTTTTTTTTACAAGTTTGCAAATGTGTTTTAAAAGGGAAACATTTATTATCATATTGCTGAGAGTGGGCCAGATGAACTAATATCCTTCTGTATTATACAATCCTGAGATCAGAGGCAGAGTAACTTGTCAGGAATCTCCTTTTCTTTTCCAGTGCGCTTACCATGTAAAAGAAAATACACATTTATAAAAAGTAACTCTATTAATTTAAGCCTTATTTCTGGAAATTTCTTTGGCTGTGAAAAGCAAATTACATGAAAAAGCAAGTCAACACTGTATTTAAGGTTCTTTTTAGCAATTTTTGGTGGGCTTTTTAAAACAATTCAGGCAGGAGAGACAAGCGCACAGAGTTCTCTGTAAGAAATATAGTTAGTTTCTGGCTGCAAGTCTATCTGACATTGAAAATATTTCTTGTGAGTAATAATCCCTTACTTAATGTGATGGAATTTTTCCAGTTCAACTTCTTGTCCTTCTTGTAGCTTGATTAAACAAATTAATTTTTACATAATTGGAAATCAGTGCAGCTCTTCATGAAGATGTTGCTCAGTATTTAAAAAATAGTCTTAAAAGAACATTAACATCTCAGCTATTTAAAAAGAGTCAAATCCCAGGCAATGTCCTTAGGAAATGCTGTAGACTATATAAATCCGATTACCCAAATTCTTTCTTAGCTGAAACAGGATCATATCTGATGATATCTATGAAATGTATCGCTAATACCCCCAAGTATCCAAAAATACTCAGTAACTGCATATTGTATTAATGACCGAAATTGTCCAGCGTGTGTCCCTTTAGATATGCTTTAAAAAAAAACAAAGATTCTCAGCAACATTAAAGTGGAGGTAGGTGTAAATATATTATTAGCAATTATATAATGAGAACCTTTAATTTCCATTAAGTTATTACATTTAAAGACCACTCATTCAGCTGTAGAAAGCAGTTGACTGATAACTTCATTTTCAAGGGTATAGAAAACTGCAGTGACCTGCTGGGGTTTGGTTTTGTTTTGTTTTTATTTCCTATATGTTAAAGTTATCACATGTAAGAGATGAAAGGTACACTTGCTCTTTTGTGCTTCTTAACATGTTGAGAAACAATATGTTTCACTTTGAATATATTGGTTTTGCTCTCAGGAGTGAATAAAACTTGTGGACTTAAAGGAGGACAAAGCAGCACTTACTGGCAATTTAAAAATGCAGCCTTCTGTACTGGAAGCTTGTGTTGTTCTTTTATATAAATTTTGCTTTAGAGATTAAATTATATGGCAGTTTTAAGGAACTAAAACTCATGAAAGAAATGGCCTTAGAGAAGTGTTATTCTGCATCATGTTTAAATAATTACTCTTCTGTCTTATTGAGATACATGCTCTTTGGATTCAAGAAGAGATAAAAGCCTGAATATTTGCACGATTAGGAAATTACATTGTGTCATGGTGAGACTGATTGATAGGTGTTTGAATGGGAATGAACTAAAAGGCCTGTGGAAGTAAATGTGTATTCCACTAGGGCTTAGAGAAGCGTTCCTGTGTTTACCTGAGCTATAGGAGAGCTATGCAGGTGAGAAGAGGCGTGTTTCCTTTCTGTGTGTGGTTTGTGCCTTTCACCGTTTTTGCTGTTCATTGTGTCATCAATGAAAGAATAAGCTCACACTGAAGCAGAGAGTGCTTTAGTAATTTCATCTTTTCAAACTGTTTTTACATCATCTTTACACCAGAAACAAGCAAGTGAACAAGTGGAAACCCATCAAAATTAAATTTGTGCTGAAAGGGCACACTGGCCTTTAATGTTGGCTACCTGGTAAGTACCCCTTATTTATTTAAGCTTTTTTTTAACCTATTTCTGTAACCAGCTAGGCCAAAGAGATGCACATCTCTGAGAAAATTATCTAAGAAATAATTTAAAGGTTATAGTTAGAGAAATGCCTTTCTATTATTCTTAAACCATTTTATCGATTTTTTTTTTTCTCTCCTCCCTTTTTTTTCCCCCCTATTTATTATCTGTCCCCTAAATGCCTCCTACACATTGAAGTCCACAGTGGAACTCACTAGTGGGGATGAAGCAGAGAAACCACGGCAGGATTCCCTATTTCAAAGCTGAACCAATATTCACCATTGACACATTCATTCATCTGTGCAGGGTCATTGGAAATCCTCTTTCTCTAGTTTTTCCTTCCCTTCAGGGAGCAATGCTTAAAAGAGCAAACCCCTGGTGTGAAGAGATAGAAGAATTCTCAGTGTGGCCAGTGGTGCCACGAATCGAATTAAAGTTGTCCATTTGCAGATGACTGTGTACTCAGCTCCCAGCATATTCAGCTATGGAGCTTGCTGTTGACGTTTTATTTGAAATACTGTTGGTGGCACTTAGTTGTATTTAAAAAAAAAAAAAGGCAAAAAGTAGTTTCAAAAATATAAGAAAAAATGCTGAATTTCAAAAATGTGTGTGGTTCCTGCTGTTCCTTTTAGGTCTGGAGGTTGTTAGGAATCATGTGCCAGAGAGGTAAATAATTACAGAATTTACTCCTTTGGGTAATTTAACACTTGTCACTTATTCTGCTATTGTTGACATCTCTATTTTGGCATAAATCAGATTTTGACATTACTAAACCTGCAATTTTGTTTTTCTTCACACACATTATCTCTTCCATGTGAAAGGCACTGGGAAGACGCGGGCTGCCATGAAATCTGAAATGCCTGCAGTCAACACGAAGAGCGCCTCTTTAGTTCAGTTTCATTTCCCGTTAATAGAGATGAACTTGGTGAATGCATTGGGGCACGTTTAGAAATTGTCAAACAGGGGTTCTGTAAAAGGAAGTCTGATAATCTGAAGAAGTCTCTGTCAAATTTGGAGGATGAGAGGATAACCGTAGTGAACCCTTTGGTCACCTGCCCAAATTCCCATCCCAGCAACGCACTCATACTCCCACCATGTGTGTGCAGTGGAAGGGTTGGTGCAGTACATCCTTATCCGTGGTGACTAGTAGGAGGTTTAATTTTTGTCACTAATTTAAAAGAAATCTCGGGCAAAGGGTATTTCTGTGAGTAGCAGTGCCACAATCTGCCACCAACATAAATTGCAGTCTCTTCAAGGAGCATCTGCAAAGGAAAGTGGGAGAAAGAGTTGGAGGCTACAGATTATACCACTGCTTTATTCAGCTTTATTCATATGACTAGCGAGATATCCACATGTATATTAGCAACACAGAGGCCTAAATTATAGACATTAATAACAACTTGAAGAGAGCAGAGGAACCGTTCGAACAATTTAAGTTCTGTGTCATAGCAACTTGTGACTTTAGATAGGGCTATCCCAGAAATACAGATTAAATTTTCTTTTTAAACTAAATCGCACAGGTGGTAACTTTATAGAGTGCATACAAAAGTAAACTCATTGCTCATCCAATAACTAGCACTTCTATACCCAAGTATGTGAGGTGTTACAAAGAGGTAGCGTTACAGTGAGATATTTTAATCTAGTTCAATGACCTTACACAAGGGGAAGAATTTTTCCTAGAGGGGCAGCCCAGTAATGAGGGTGAGGTGTGTCCTAAAAGATCCCAGAGCTCATTCTAGCTTATCAGCTACTGCTACAGCTCCTAATTTGTGGGGCACTAGTGCTTCTTCTGGGCAGTCTATCATTTAAAGTGCTATAAGAGACAGTTTAATCTTTTTAAGAGTATGCTGTGTAACTGATCTTGGAAGTGCCCAGTGCTCACCAGAGATTTATTGAAAAAACATTTGTAACATGACTGTCTTTTCTTCAAAAATAGTCAAAATATTAAAAAAGCAGTCATGCTCAGCAGCAGTTTTCACTGATGCATTTAGGGCATTCCTCCTCTTTAGCAGTCCAGACCTTTTTAAGAAATGTCATTTCTGGTTATCCTCAATACAAAATAGCCCATCAAAGCTACCTTGGTGCAACCTTACCTCTTAAATATCAGCCTGTGCCCTCTAACCATTTATTATCAAGTACCTTTTAGTTCAGTCATGGCAAACTCTCTTTAATACATAGAGTGAACACAACATGGATACAGCCAAAGGCATTTTTCATTAAATCAAATATAGGATATTTATTTAAAATGCTTTGGATGTATTCTTGAAAAGGTGGCACAAGTATCATAACGTGCCTAAATAATTATGTCCCTAATGAAAACAACATGAAGTTAAAAAAAATCCAAACAACTAACAAAAACTTTAAGGCCATGGAAGACCTTCACTAGCCTTAAAAAGTACTCAGCAGGGAATTGAGTATAGCGGTCTTTCATTGACTAAAGTTTCTAAAGTCCTCACAAATGTGGTTTCCTTGTTCCTACTGTCTACTTTACTCTTTATTCTCAGATATATCTTCAGAACAGTTAACCCCATACACTGGTATAGTGGATTAGGTATTTGCCTGCCACTCAGCAAGTGGGCTGACGTAAACTGAGAAGGGATCTCTCCGCACGAATTTCACAAGCCATTGGGAGTGAGCGCGTTGAAGGGCTGTGCTGTATCTGCAGAGTTAAATTCCTAAACTGAGTGGCAGTCCCCCAACCAGGCCTTCAGTACACGAAGAAACCAGAAACATACTTGATAGGTGGTAGGACCAGGATGCTGCTTTGTTAACTTCAAAAAACCTTTGCTGTCCTATTTTCTGGCCACCCTTTAACACTGCTGCTCTTGATTTGGCACAGCTTTAACTTTGAGGTAGAGGACAGTGCAGAAATGCATGTAAAGAACTGGGGGAGGAGGAAGGAGAGAAGGACATCATGGATGTTGAATACAGCAGGAAAAGATGCATCTGAAAGGTCTGTGTCTGTTGCAGGAGATCTCCTGGCTTGCTGCCAGTGAACAAACTGTTAACATTTATTGAGTATAAAAAGCCATTAACTGAATGGTTTTTACCTTTTTATGAATAAAACTATGTCATTCTCTAGACAGAAATAATCTTGCAGTGTGCTGCAGTGCAGCGGGTTGTTTGCTGAAAAAGGGTCACTTAGAATTTCTCAAAAAGACATGTATTTGGGCTCACAGTTGATATAGTCTGTATTGGGATAGTCCAAAAAGTGTTTTTTTTTCTGATTGTGTGCTTTTTGTGTCTGCAGATTCCAGACTAGATTGTGCCATCGCTAGGGACAAACATCATCCTTGCTCTGGGAGGGGAAATAAATATATGTGTACAGTGAGAGAGTCTCTGAACCAAAGCTTTATATTGTGTCTCTTTAAAAATCCATATAAAATAAAATCACAGAATCAAAACTGTAATAGCGAGAAACATATTTCCCATCTCATGCTGCAGGGCATAAGCTAAACTGCTGCTGAGATCAGGCAGGAACCCCCCTTCAACCCTGTGTTGTTTTTCATTACACAACTGGCTGTTTGCATTATGTGTTTTATTAGAACTTGATTGTTTAATGACAAAGATTCAGAGTTATGCTAAAATAAATAGAAAGCTCTACACTGGAAAAGAAGAAAGTAGAGTCTGTGAAAAAGTAAAGTAAAAGTCAAGGACTGCTACGTTCTGTTAGGCTCTTTCCAATCCCTCCAAAGCCCATGAATGTTTTCCTCACTCACACATGCAGTTTCTTTATTAACCCCCATCGCCCTGAAAAACCCACAACTGTGTTATATAGGACCTGGTGTTCTTCCTTTTGCCTCCTTCGTTCAATAAGGAGGTATTTCCTTTAGCAATTTCAGTCAGGGAAGTTGAGCAGAAGACTGCTCTACCTTTAAGGAAAGACCTACGAGGCAAGCCTGTGTGTTTAAACCAATCTGAAGTGCAGGGAATATTGTCTGCCATAATACAAAGGATTACAGTTGTGTTGGACAAATGTTCTCATCTGCTGCAAGTCATCTATTATGTAGCTTTTGTAAATGTGCCATAATAGAGCAGTAACCTCGGCAGTCCACAGAGGTGTTTGTGTGCCATTGTTCGGACAAGTGGTTGCTTCTGTTTGGAACAAATAAGTTTGGGTTGTTTTTTTGGTTGGATTTTTTGAGGGAGGGGTGTGTGTTTGTTTTTTTTAAAAGCCAACAAACAAACAATGTGAAACACCAAGTTAAATGAATTTATATATTATTTCATCCAGGCTGCTGTCCACAAAAAAATCTAAATAAAATCGCCATAAACTAGAGAACGGAGAAATCTGAGGTGTTCTGTAGCTCAAAGGCACCCTAAGGATTGTTTATAGTACCTTTTGCTGAAGGACAAACTGTGATTGATGCTGGGTCCTGACTGGGAGAAGTTGGGCTGTAATATTGGAATTTCACTGATGGAGATGAAAATAATGTCTATGTTGCTGTAGAAGGTGCAATGGATTTCACGTGGACTCCAGTTTCTGCTATTTATGCTCTTTTGGTGGAGTTGTCCCTAGATGAGCCACTCAAGCTCACCTTAGGCTTCGATAACAGCAAACATCACGCTAGAGCTGTCTCATCCAGCTGGCAGTGCCCCTGTGATTGCCGTCACCCTCCGACACCACAGAGGCGCTGGCCGATGGCAGCACCTTAACTTGAAGGTAGTTCTTAAGGTAGTTCTCACTGTCTTTTTTTTAGAACCCCATTGCTCTTTCTCAACAATTTACAGTGTTTTGGGGGAAATTCTGACTGAGTTTAACCTGCCCCAGTAACTTCACCTCCTTCTTTGACTTCCTACATTTTTGCAATTTCTCACAGTAGTCTGTACTCCTGTATATAGGACAATCCATCTCAGGGTAGCAGCCTGTAAGTAGTGTAAAATTTGGTAGGTCCTACTTCTTCAGTGAAAACTCCACTAAGAGTCTGCTAAAAGAAGGCTTTTGTGCTCACACTGAGCAGGCCTAGAGATATCAGAAGGAAGAGTCTCGATTGCTATTGAAAGTCAGACATTGTTTGGGGTCAGCATCTTAGGTGAGCAGACTGTTGTTTTGTAGGCTTGATAAAATACTGATGGCTCTAGGGCTGAAAAGTGATTTTTTTTGTTGTTGTTTTGTTTTGGTTTTGTTGTTTTTTTGTTTTTTTTGGTTTTTTTGGTGGTACTGCTAGAATGCAAAAGGAGTACACTGGTGGTTCCCGTCCTTTCATTTTATGTTAGAAGTAAGAAAGAATGGTAACCGTCATTCTATAGTGATGGACACTGCTTTGCTGCTTGCACAGTAGCATTAACAGCAGCAAATTTTGGGCTGCTTCTAATAGACTAGATACCTCCAGTGGATGCTACATTCCTGCCAACCTCCGTTTTGAAGTATGAAAAATATCGTAATGTATGCTATTGAAGAACTTATTGATGAGCAATTGATGCTTCAGAGCATCTGCGCTTAGTAAAATCAACAGTGCAAAATGCGTATTACGTATCTTAGAGCATCGGGCAGTCACTCACAATGATGTGAAGTTTAATGCATTATTCAGAAGTACAAGAGGAGGCAGTCCAAAGAAGCTGTGGAAGCTCTGTAATTTTATTTTATGTTATGTTCCGTTATTTTACAGAGAGCAGAAGCTAAGTGTGTGACTTGAAGGTGCAGAGTTTGGAATTGCTTGATGGGGAAGGCAGCAGCACTAAATTGTTGGAGCTGAGTACAAATTCAGTTCAGACTTAAGAAACTGGAAGATATTTTGATCCAAAAGCTACAAAAACCCATCTGGAAATGAGTTCTGGGTGTGGGGTTGTTTTTGTCTTTTTTTTTTTCTTTTTCCACTTTGTAGGACAAAGAAGCACATACCACAAAATCAGATGAAACTGTCATTAATTCAGTAGTCTCAGTTCTCATAGTCCTATTGATTCAGAAAGCTGCAAACAGATATAAGGTCTTAGAGGCTGCATTTAGGATTACTGAAGTTTGGGGTCTGGAGTATCTGAAAGAGGTAATGAGAGGACTCATTCAGTGATGGAACTCTTCTTAACATCTTAACATGGAATTCTGATATGAAAGTCTCAGTTCAAAAGAATTAGTCTTCATCATTTTGTTGGTGGTTTCATTATTGATTGCTCATCTTTTTGCGCTTCTTTCCAAAGTCTTGGCTGCCAACACAAGCCTTGTCCGGCAGAATTTCTAGTAAGCAAAACATTTGCATCCCTATGTATTTCTCCTAGTGGGAGACAAAGAAGTAATCTTGGTCATTTCTTATTGATAACTTTAAATAATATGTCAGACCTAAATCAATCTGGTGAGAGAACAGTGGCTATTCCTCAAGATTCACTCTGGATATTTAATTAGCTAGAGCTTATATATGCAATTTATTTTCTTTTCTGCCTCTTTCAGCATTTGTTGGGTACCAGTATTGCTATGACTAGTGCAGAGAGGTGTGCGTCTAGTTAAATTGAACTTTCTATTGATGAAAACTTATCTCTCGCTGATGATTGTGTTTTATGAATAATATATGTCACAGCATTACATTTTCAGAGCTGTGGTGTTCTTTACATTAGGAACTTGAGTTTTTTGGCGCTAAGTAGGTACTAGGAGTTAATGGTATGTGAAACGTGTAGGAAAAACAGCATTAGTTGTATGTGTGTGTGTATGCATAAATATATACATATACATCCATAATTTTATTTTGAAACCAAGCAATTTGCTCTATTTTTTCTCAAGCATTTTCAGCTGTTACTGTGAAAGGAGGAATGACAAGTGTTTCTTCAAGTATCTCGTTTTATTGGCCATTTTTGTTCATTATCATTCAGCTGGTGACAACATTTATTATTTGTATATTAATGACTGGAAATTGCTAAGTGATGGAAGAGCAGTCAAACAAAGCTTTGTGGCATTAACGTTATGCATGCCTGGTAGATGTTACCCGACTTACAGTGCTCTGTGTTCCCTAAATACTGTCTGATTAAGAGCCACTTACAGACCTAATCTAGTTTAGCGCAGTCTTTTAAGCAGTTTTAAAATTTGCTCTGGAAATATTATTGAACCTCAAGTATTTTCAAATATATTTTCAGGGGTAAAAAAAAAAACTCTATATTGCAGTAAATCTATCATCACAGCTACCAATTCCTTGAGCTTAATTATGACACTACTAAATGTGAAAATCTATTCAGCGCTAGGAACACTTTTCACATTACATTCATGCTAAAGATTGGCTGTTAAGAGCTCATTACTGGTAGTTTTCTCGGTTTATTAAACACTGTTACCTAATAAGCATCTTTGGTGGTGCAAATTGCTGAAAACAGTAATGAGTCTGATTAGACTTCATTTCAATTACGACAGCTTGTCTGGCCAAAAAAAAAAAAAAAAAAAAAAAAAATAAAAAAAAAAAAAAAAAAAAAAGAAAGAAATCTCTCCTTGGTGCTTTGGAATCTGGCTACGAGGCATTAGATGGTTTAAAAGGAAAATGCCACCTCTTCCTTTCCACAGTTCAGTAATGAATAGAGAGCTGTCCAAGTAGCTGTCCAATTTAACACATTGGAAAACTAGATAGGCAGCATTGGAAGCACAATCCTGTTTGCTTAAAAATTCTACAAAGGCTTTTCAGTTAATTTATCTAAATAGGGTCATATTTAGGTTTCCCCTGCTTCCTTTGCGTAAGAATATAAAGCCATAAGAAGAGAGGAAATTCAAGTTATTCACTCCTACCTGCTTTGCAGAGATTATGCATTCCTCTGATCAGTCTAGTGCACCTTTCAGTTGTCTGTAAATCTTTTACAGATCCATAAGATCTGTAAATCTTTTACTTGCAGTCACAAAAAATCTCACAGCGTTTGCAATATCTCAGTTTAATCTGTTTCTTTTCTTTTCTTTTCTTTTTTTATTATTATTAGTTTTTTCTCCAAAGTAAAAATGAAGGTTAATAAATTTCTACTACTGGTATCAAATACTTCAGTGAATATTTGTTAGTCTATAGACTTCATTTTGGCGCTAAGGGTGTTTAACTGTATTAGCATTAAGCTTTATTTTAAGTCATTCCTGTACATTATTTATACATTCTGGATGAAAAGAGGTGTGTTAATGGAAAAAAAGAATTTAAGCTGATAGTTGCTGAATATTTGGTAAAATCCTAATGTTCCTGTTGATAGTGTAAAACACTTTTAATACTAAATGGATGTGGATGCACTTTTATAATATTATTTAAGGTAAAATTTGGTGGAGAGTTTTGTAATAACCTTGTAATAGAATCTGACTGGAGAAGCGACAAAAGGGGCCGCACATGGGAGATGCAGTGCTGCTGAAGGCAGTACGCTGGGCTGCAGTTTCAGAGTGTGGCTGAAATCAGGCTTCTGGCCAGTCAGTTCTCAGCAAATTTTAGGAAGGTTCACATTCAATAAAGTTTGAAAGCCACCTTATTAGGCATAGGAAATAAATCAGAAACAGAGCTATGGATGCAAATATCAGAACTCTCTCCTAGATTTTAATGAAATATTTTCTGCGGTGTTTTTATTCTTTGTGGCACAAAATCCAACTGCTAGTGAACAAAATATTGTTTGTTTAATTAACTGCTGAATAATTGTTGCCTAAAAGGAAAATTATAAACTAAAACGTATCTCCTTCACAGTGAATTGCAAACTTCAGTGGTTCTTGAGACTTCAAACCAGATAAGTGACAGGAGAACCAAGCCCATGAACCTCGGAGTTTAGGCATCTTATCACGAGACCAAAACCCCTTTCTGTCTCTTTTTGTGATGTTACCTTTCTGCCTTCTCTTTGAAATTCTTACAGGGAGCTGTGATATATTGTATATTTTGTGAGAGAAAGGGATTTCATCAGTGTGCATCATCAAACATTAAGTAAAATAGTGCCTTCTTTTTGTTTTTTAAAACATCATGCAATCACAAGTGCTATTATTCAGCTATACAAATGTGTGCCTGTAGTGCGCTTTGAGATGCTAATTAGCGGAGCTTGACTTTGTACCCTGAAGCAAATTTTAAAACTATTTCATCATTAGATGACTACATATGCAATAACACTGTGGACAAAATTACAGGAAAAATAACACATTTAAGCTATCAACAGTGCTCAGCTAGTTATTGATATGATCACTGCATGGTTTAGATTTTTGTTGTCTCTTGAAGGTTGGTCACAGAAAAGGCTGAATTTGTGTGATACTGCAAAGGAATGCAACATTTTATCAGCTGGACTCTGTCATTTCTTTCTGCTTATAAAGCCAGTGCATTACTCTCTTCTGCCCCTTGCAATGTCTGTGCACCCTCTCAATGATACACTGCATGTTTCAGGACATGGCTCAACTTTTACTGTTGCTGGATGAATTGTGTCCTTTTTGAGAAAGGAGAACCAGCATATAGCATGAGGAATGTAGTTTCTCTGCCTTCCTGCTCTCTCCAGGAAAATGGCAAAAATATCAGCATACATAGGGTTAAATTTCTCAGTTAAGATATTCTCTCTCTGGTGCCTCTGTGTGTGTATGTGTAAAATATATAAATCTATATGTATATATATAGAGAGAGATTTCTATATATGTCTATAGAAAATTCCCTGTTCCTCCTTCCCCCGTCCCCCGGATAATTTGTCAAGCTAACTGAACAATCTATATAGTTCCTTTCAAACGCTCAGGAAACAATACAGTAAGTCCCAAACCAAGAGCATGCAAAAAATGTACTATATTCCATTTTTCAGTAGCTGGTTCAGATACATTTTATTGAATGAGCAAGAAAGAATCTTTGGAATTTGTGGAATACAATAATTGAAAGGTTTAAGTGGGGAAAAGATTTAGCTCAGCTTAGTGTTTCTAGGATGTCGGTTCTTTGGTTATGCTTCTGCTTTTAATCTTGTTTCTCTGCTTGGGGGGGGCAGGAAGGAAAGGAAGGGTCAGCTGCTCATGCAGCCAAGCCGGGGAAGCAGCCGCGCTGGAGCTCTGTTTTCCCTAAAAGCGTGATTAGCTCTGTTCTGGTGACTTAGCTGAGGTGTTCCCTGCCTTGGGGAGGAAATCTCTGCTTCCCTGTGATAACACCATCCCTTCTTACAACATCATCTCTCATGTTGAAATATAGACATATTGTTTGTTTAGGGGGTTTTTTGGGTTGTTGGTTGTTTTGTGGTTTGTTTTTTAATGGAGAGACCAAATAAGTATAGGGCTTGATAATACAATGCTTTTACATAGGCTATTCTTTTTGGAAAGGCAGTGTATGCCAGTGCTAGCTGCTCTGATGCTCACAGTAGAGAGGAATGTGTGTGGTGTGTGTCTGGTACGACAGGAAAAAAGGGAGAGAGTGGATGAGCTCTGCTAAGAGCTCCCTGCTCTTAATCCTGGGCCACGTCAGGAGCATTCTAAAGCAGTTTATCTTCATATGTCGTCTTGTATATAAGAAACAACACTAAACCCACCAAAACTCATTTAATATGTAGCTTTTTCCACAGCCTTCAGATCAAAGTTATTTTCTTCAGGCTGGACTAAATTATACGCAGGTCCCAGGAGTGAAGGACACTGAATTAATGCACTATGTCACCCAGTCCTGGCTATAGAATGTTTTTATCGAAGTGTGAGACGCGCCATCTCTTTACTATTGCATTAAAAATTAATGTGCAGATTGCCAAAAAGCAAAATGCATAAATAACATGAACAAATTTTGCAAAAGCTTTGTACACTGTGGTGTCATCTTAAGAAGGTGGGGGTTTTTTTTCTTGAGTATCAGATTACTTCTATATATACATTTAATCAGTGTTTGTTCTCATTTAGCTAATTAGCAGAGGTACTCTAATCTTAGTAAAGCAACTGCTCATACCTTTCCTCTGTTGGTAGGTTTTAGAATAAGCGCTTTAAAAGGAAAGCAGTATTCCTGGCCACAGGATGGAGCATTGTGTTATTGGCCCATATAAATTTGCTTTTTCACTCTTGTTAGTTGAGTGTATTGGGTCAAACCTGACTATAGTTATTTGAAACTTCCTGAAATTGATCTTTCCCTTCATATTTGTAAGGTGAATATGGCTGGAATTAACCTTCTCTTGCTCTATATAAAGCTATGAAATACATACACACATATATAATTTTTAAAGCATGATGGCTGAAAAATATATTAAGAATATAATATAGTGGAATTTATACAGAGTGCTGTTGCTGTTAATTGAAAGAAAAGGTATTTTAAACAACTTGCTATGAAACTTGGTCTTGTGCTGAAGAGCAAGATTGTTTTCTAACATTTTGGAACAGCGTGACCTAAAAAATAATTCGGTATCACTTAAATCTCTATTTATTGTGCACCCACTTTGTTCAAAGAAAGTATGTCCCTTTATGGCAGTTTTAACCCCATTTATCCTCATGCACAAGTGCTCACCTGTTATTTACTCACATAAGAGAAGGTCTATACTGCAGAACAAGGGGAGTGCTCTGTTGTGACATAAAATTATACATATTCATTAGCTCTGCTGTCCCTATGGACATGTGTGGTATGTCCTGATGATCTTCATTTGGCAAAGGGAAGTGAGCTTAAGAAGGGAATTGTCTTAATGGGTTAAGATACATGAAAGAAGGGTTTTAAAAAATCTAACTGTGAATGAAAAAAATTCCTCTAAAATGAAACAATTTACTGCATCATGATTAGCAACAGAAATGGGAAAAATAATAGAATCCAATATTTGAAAATTATAATTTTCAGTTTTGGTTTTTCTTTTTCCAGAAAGAGTTTAGGTCAGGATCTGAATGTTCCATATGATGCTCCCTAGTGCTGAAAATTCATTCCTTTTGCCTCTCAGTTACTTGCTAGAAAACAAATTCAGGCTTCTGTGTTTCACCTGCTGCAGTTGATTACGTGAGAAATAAGATAAAGCAGTCAGTGTATTTTATCTGCTCTGCTTTTAAGGATTTGTGTTACGCTCTTGCAAGGTGAATGTGCCTTAAACTCCACATCTGGAGGGGAAACCAGGGAAAAGGACACATCTACTATTTTGTTGTTTAAGAGGAGAGTATGCATTTTGCTGAACTTCTAAAAGCTTCAGTTGGGTTTATTGGACACTTGAAGTAGGAGCAGAATCATGCTATTTGCACCAAGTGGCCAAATTCCTTATTAATTTATGACAATATTTTACCATATGAATATTTTAGTTCTCGGAATCACTAAAGTTATCCTGCTGTAGTTATATTGATTCTGATGTTTATACTGGCATAAATTGCAGATTATGTGTTGTATTAAATATTTTTAAAATACATTATAACTATAAGCATGTGTTCAGTGGACTATAAAATGTGACCTTTTTTTTATAAGTTATACTTTAGTTTACGTTTACTGTTCTTCTGAGTATTCTCTCAGAAATTATTATGGACTTGTTCGTTTGGTGTTGTCAAAATATGCTGGGTCCTTTAAAGGCTTGGTGCTGTCTGGAGATACTTGACAGAAACAGCTTAAAAATGTAAAGCTTGGGAAGGGAATCATCATAGTAGGTTAACAGAAAACTCATTGCAATTATTGTTTTCATTAGTTTGCTTTCTAGTCAGTTTAGAAAAGTGTTATGAACAAATGAGTACAGTGAGGGCTGACCAATATAGTAAAATATTTTAAATATAAACTACAGTTAATCACAAATATGACCAATTCTCTAGATAGATTCTGACACATGCATGCACAAATGGTTCTACTTATATACAATGATAGCACATCAATGTGATTATGCTGAGGGAGCCCTGAACTGGGCATTTTTTTGCTTAAGGGCTGCTGCCGCAGAGGAACAGATACCTCCGAGGTGGGCAGTATCCTGGGAGGCCCTGTGTGGTGCCTAAGTAACAGCTACAGTCCCTGTCATCCAGGCTGTGCGCTGCTGCTTGGTTGGCCTGCGAATCCAAGCTGCTGCTGCTGGCAGAATATGACAGTGCAATCTCTGGACCTAGTTTCCCTTTGCTTGCTTGACTATTATTTCTCCTTATTTCTGTTTCATAAGGCCTTTGAAGCTGATGGATCTGCTAAAGGCCATTTAGCCAGAAATGTCTTTGTGACTATCAAAGGCGCTGCTTTATGTAAATGGCAGGGAGGGAGCTTGGAGGGGGAGAAGTCATTTGCTGTAAACGTATTGCAATTTGCTGTTGTGAGGTGTGAAAGTGTGATTTAAAAGGAATACTCTCTTGACAGTATTTAAATTATATAATTGGGATGTATTAGTTTGAGATTCCATGTCTGGAATTTCATTTTTAACCGGTCCAGGCTTTCCTAAACTGTGTTGCATTTTTCTTACTACTTTTATCTTTAAGTGCTGTTGACATATATGTGATCCTCAATATTACTCATGATTTAAGTGTTTTGTTTTAAAGATTGAAATGTTTTCACTATCCCTGTTAGATGGGAATCGTATTGTAAACACCCTGCCAACAGTTTGCTCCCACTGATGCACATGGCATGCATAGGCTATATATAATGAGAGGAAGAACAGACCCCTACCAAGAAAATGCTGAGTGCACTTTCCAGGCCCATTTTCATGAGTTTGTGGCTACCACTTACTGAAAAATCTTCCAAAGTTGAGCTGTACGGCTGGGCAGATCAGTTGAAGGCTCTTCCTCCCACCAAATCCTTTGACGTCAAAGGAGTTCCTCATGGACTGGAGCAGAGGTCTTCACTGAGTAATTAGAAAATAAATGTGGGAATCATTTTCTTCCCCTTTTTTTTTTTCCTGCAAAACATAATTAGCTCAGTCCACTCTTCAAAATCCCTCCTGTTTCCAATTAAGAGAGATCAGTTGCACTATCTTCAAACAGCTGAAATTATGCTTATTAATAAAAAATGGACTGTAAAAGAAATCTTTTATCTTGAATTAATTTTTATTATTATGGGACATATGACAGTACACAGTCTTACAAAATATTATCAGATTTAGTACAAACCTGAGGAGCTGTGTGTCCTACATCTCGAACAGCGGTTACTACATGACTCATTTATTCAGCTCTATCCCATGCTTAAGAAGGATTTTAAAATTAGTAGATTTAGGGCCTGATCCTCAAGGTGCTTACACCTTCGGCTCTCACTGAAGTATAAGGCTTGAGGAGTCCTGACACCTTCCCAATGAAGTGTCTACTTAAGTCAATAGCTGTTTTGGTAGAGCTGATCTGCATGTCCACAAGAAGCAATCCCTGGGCTAAAATCATTGTGGTCTGTTGTGTAAATACTCAGTGTCTTGAATAATTGAAGACAGGTCTGAAAGTAACAGTTCAGTGGGTAGAGGCAGCTTTTGGAGACATTGGCTAAATGTGTAAGCAATCCAAAGTGATGAAGTTCATATCCACTTGCAAGTCGAGAAGGAGGTGGGTTGGTGGTACTCAGAGCTGTGGTTTTGGAGTTGCTGCCTGCCTTGCAATAGTGTGCTCGTACATCTGTTATGGACAGTTATCAGAAGCATCTCATTTACTTGTTCACCTCTGGTACAGTCTACCCCTTTAGACTGCACTTTAAGCAGTTGCTCAGATCATATTTAACCACATGTTTAAAGTTAAGAACCTGCTTGAGCTGCTGCTGTTTACAAACAAACTTGCAGACCTCTGCTAGATAGGACCTCAGGCACTGCAGGGGTGAACAGGGCAGGAAGAGAGAGACCACAACAGGAGAGGAATAATTTTCTTTTGCCTCAGGTATGTTGAAGGAATGGTTGGAGGCCCCTGATCCAAAGTGAAGCTGTGGCAGCTGGTTGGGAAGGTTGGTGTGCTGTCTTGTCTCTAGTTCCTAGTGGACAGTAGGTCCATGTCATTTAGGTTTTATTCCTCAGCATCTCTGGAAGTGCAACGCAACCTGCTGTCTTGAGAAAACCACATTTGCAGATTATTTAGTTTTAGCTTGATTATTTTATTAACGGTGCAAATAGATGAGAGGTTTACTAAAGTCCCAGTGTCCTTTGTCTAAAGCAGATTGTTGCTAACCAGGTTGGTTAGTCGGAAGGTGACTGTCATCATTTGGACTTGTCTGTGGGACATCGTAAATCCTTTGTTGTGTTTTCACCCAGTGCGGTCCTAGCTAGTATTTCTGGACTTTTCCGTGCCTATTTTCAACAGAAACCCTTCTACTTAAATTGAAAGGAAAGGCTAGTTATTTATTTTTATCTTCTGTAACAGATATAATCCTTTAAGGGGCTGAGCAATTTGACCTGATGCTGAGGGCACCAGCGGAGGAGGTTTCTTTGTATGCACAAACTCACCCGAGCTCCCAGCAGGATCGGGCCTCTGCTGGACATCCAGGATGTGTAGAATGTTGCTTTGTCATTTTTGCATTCAGATTACAATGTCATTTTTTCCTAACTCTGGCATTCTTTCTTCTTTTGTTTTGTTTATTTTAATTCATAAATCAGACTAACTGGATTTCTGCCATATGGAATTATTGTATGTGAAACTGATGAAGTATTACACATTAGATTTTACATTTTCAGGCTAAGTGCACAAAATTAGAAGGGAAAAAAATAATGGTCAAACACATGGTTTAAAGTAATTGAATAATGAAATTGTTGACTATAATTACTTTAACTGTAATTCAGATAGATCCAAGTGGAAGAATTACGGAAGAAGGATGTATAGCAGGGCTGTCAGGACAAGGAAAAAAAGACACTGCTAAAAAAGCCTACGCTGCCTCTTCTATATAATGTATTAAATTTATCTTAAAAGCAGTTCTCTGATAAGTACATACCTGTACTTGGAGAACGGAATCCTTTCCTTTTGCCTTTTACAGCCCATACCAGCACAGTTTACACGGTTCAGAAATGTCGATAGCTTGGAGGATTCCTAAGTTAGCAAAGATTTTTTTGAAAAAGACGTTCAGCCTTGCATTGCTTCTGGACTTTCAGTAAGTTATTAAACAAATACACTATCTGCAAGACTATGGTTTATGTCAGAGTTCAAATTACACTGAGAAAAATGTAGCCTCTAAATATGTCCTTTTTTACCTGATTTTAGATGTTTATGCCAACGTTTGGATTTCTAACAAAGGAAATGGAGGAAGGCGTATCAGCTCAAGCAAAAAGCAACTAATAAAATACAATTTAGAATATGGATAGGAAGTGGCTGCAAACATTAAGGAAATTAGGGGTGAGGGGGGGAAGTGTTTGCATAATTAAAAGAAAGTACAACTTCTTTTTTTTCTTTCTTCCAAATCATACATTTGACTCTTGTCAAACAATTATTGAACTGTTAACAATGGGAGTCAAACAGTTTGCTGCTTTTTCGATTAGTATCAAATTGAGGAATTGGCTCTTTGTGCCCCCCAGTCCAGACCATTCCAGTGGACTCCATGTAAATACAGATTTCTTCACTGCATACTAATGCAAAAAATATGCTTATGGTTAACTATTAACCTATGCTTCCAAATAACACTAATGATTGCAATGTGCTGGAATAATGCTCATGTTTCATGGGATGAGAACAGTCCTGTTCTTTTAAGCTTATCTAATCAAAGCCTAATCCTGCCTTTACAGCCTTTGTTAAATGCATTGGTATTTAATATGCATCAATAAATAAACTTTCAATTATTGTGCAGTGAGCATATCCAAAGATAGCATGACAATGTGAAACTACTGGTCTATCTAGCAATTATTCCGAATAAAGAATGCTGATGGTGTGGTTTTCCCCTCTCCTCTAAAGGATAATTCAGATTTTCTCACATTCTTTTGCAGCCTCATAATAAGGAAAATAAATTAATCTGGATGAATAAAATACAAATAATTGAATTTTTACACAGTCTAAGTACATCTCCCCACTGTGACTGGAAATAGAATTATTTTATTTTAAAAGCATATGATCCATTCTAAACAAAAAAGAACAATTGATGAAATTTTTAAAGTATTTATGAAAGTATTTTGAAAAGCTTTCTAAGTGGGTAGCGTATGATATACGTTGTTATGCTCTGATCTAATGCATTCTTTTATTGCTTTAAATTGAATAGTCTTCCTTTTACAAGTCATTAAAGACAATGTGCCAAAAGCATCCTCATTAACTATAGTACAAGCACTAGCTCAGACAGCTTCTGTGCTCTGTCCATGCCTCTTTTACCTCCTTTTTCAAAAAGTTTCACTGCTGCTTTAGTGCATTTTTTGCAAAAAGTCCTTCTCATGGCATCCATTGATTAGCATATCCTGAAGCGTCAATATTCTCAAGTTTTTCTGCATTTCTGTAATAGAAGCTTTCGGTGTTTTAGTAACCTTCTAAGGCCAATATCACAGAAGGCAGATAGGTTTTATTTGTTTGTTTTGTTGTTTTTTTAATGAGGGTAATGAACTTGTATGTCTGTTAGCAGTTCTACATTATATGAACATTAATATTCTTTCCTTTTGTTTTTAAAAAGCTTTTTAGCTTGAAGTAAATCCTATGACAGAAGAAGAATTCTAGTTACTGATTACATGCAATTGGTTCTTGGTGATTTTCTCTTCAGATTTCAGGCTAAATTTAACAAAGTAGGATTTCTGGAAAGCTTCTGATAGTTTCTCATTAAAATTGCATTTTTTTTTCATATGAGCATGATTTCTATAATTTCACCCAATTTCATGATACATTTACCCCCTCTGAAAGGCAGTGGTTGAAGCATCAGAAAAAATTAGCAAAAAAGATTGTATTAATGCTAAATGAAAGAAATAAATGTGCCAAAAACTCAGTCTCAAAGCTGCATTTATCAAAAGCACTTCTCTGAATTAACTTTTATGGGATAACTATATAATTGTTAACAGACATTTTTCTCAAGTTGTCAAAGTGTTTGAAAAATTACAGAGAAAAAGAACACACAGGAAAAAAGAAATCCACAAGTAGTCAGTGACATACTCACATGGACTGAGATTTGCAGTACTTGTACTAATAGAATATAAGGCTCAATTAGAGGTACTTTGCAGTTTTCAGGCTAAATTTAAATGATTTGGTGATTTGCAAATACATGAATCCAAACATGAAAATGAAGATTCCAAATGCAAATGAGTGCAACTGCAATAAAATATAATTGCAAATGAATCTGTTGCTTTATTCATTTATTGTGTAATTACTGCAATCCTTCCCACCTTGTTTTCAGTATTTCTTAATCATTAAGTCGGAAGCATGACAGCAGTGCCAGCCCTGGCATGATTCTCTTTGACTAAAACCTTGTAAATTAACACAATTAGCACAGCATCATCCTGCTAATTAACTTCCAGTGTCTGGTGCAGTGGTTTTGGAAACAAGGAAGAGGGAGTCAGAAGGGAATAAACATGCCATTCTGTTACCAAACTGTGTGCTGTGTTAGGTTTAGCTCAGCGAGGCTAAGCTGGCCATGTCAGATGCCAGAGTCAGGCAATGAAGAGCTAAAGGGGTTGGGGAGAAAAACAGGAGGGGGTAGAAGCTGTCAAAATAGTCTGCAGTAATTCAGAGGGGAGCTAGTGCCACAGATGCTTCATTTCGACTAGGCCTCCTCCTTATCAGGGAATCTCTGCCAGAGGGCACAAGACTGTTTGCAAAAATCACTTTTGGTAATATGAGAGAGATTAAGGAGGTCTATTTGATACAGCTGTACAAAAATCAGCCGTGTGTCTAGCATGCACAGGTACGAGTTGGAGGGGGTTATCTTAATGCTTGTATGTCGCTCTTACTGTGCGTGGTGGATTATGAGAAGGGGGGATGATTCCCATCACATTATTTACAAGATTAATTGCTTTAAAATTACATTTGCATTTTTTTTCATTGTTGGGGGCTTTATATATATATATATAGCCAGCTGTGGAAGCCACAGAACTTTTAGGGAGTTCTTTTTATTCACGTTTTTTTTTCTTTTTTTTTATTTAACCATCTTTCTTTGTACCCTGGAGGCTGGGGGGGGGTGGGATATGTAGGGGAGGGAAAAGAGAGCAAGCGAGGAGACCGACAGACAAGTCGTGCTTGTTTTTTTTTGTCCAGAGCCTCAACAACAAAAGTGAGAGGCAGAAAGGAGCCAGTTGTAATTCATACCGAGTTGTAGGCTTTGTGTGATGAAAGCGACGGAGCGCTGCCTGGGAGATTGCTTTGCTGCACTCCACGAAGCAGATTTGAAACTGTCGTGGACCACTTTAGATGAGAGTTGGATTATGGAATGACCTGCTATGTCTGTGTCATATTGTTCTGCGCAGGGTGCATTATACTGTGCTAACTAGGTGTTCAGTACCAAATAAGAGAGGTATCCTAGATGTGATCTGTCAGCTGTGTCTCATATTTTTATATTGGTTAAAATATAAAACTGAAACAGTGATGAGAGAGGACAAAGCAGTTGGATGCCTTGTATGTGAGCAATAAATCTCCACTCGGAGTATTCAAAACCTACTGAGTCTTATTTAATTACTTGGAGAAATCTGGTGTTGCCCATATTTTTTAAAGCAACAAATAACCCACTACTGAATTGACAAAAAATGTGGCTCTGTGTGTATGCGCCTACAGTAAACCAGGAAGTTTATACTGCTTCATAAGGGCATTGCATTTTCTCCCCTTAAGGATTTGTGGTGTTAAGTGCAGTGTTTCAGACAGCTGAAGAAGTTCACAGACAGTACGTTTGAGAACTCATTTAAAAGCATCCAAAAAAGGCTGAGCTTGCTGTTAACTTTATTTTTTTCCTGCCGCCCTAGGCTTGAAGATGCAGTGGACGCCAGAGCATGCCCAGTGGCCAGAACAGCACTTTGATATCACTTCAACCACCCGGTCCCCTGCCCACAAGGTGGAAGCCTACCGGGGGCACTTGCAGCGCACCTACCAGTACGCCTGGGCCAACGACGACATCTCGGCTCTGACCGCTTCCAATCTTCTGAAAAAGTATGCAGAAAAATACTCTGGTATTTTGGAAGGCCCAGCTGAGCGGCCCATTCTCAGCAATTACTCTGAAGCTCCCTCGGGGCTGGTGAATGGCCGGAAGAATGAAAGCGAGCCCTGGCAGCCGTCACTGAATTCTGAGAGTGTGTATCCCATGAACTGCGTCCCAGATGTTATCACCGCCAGCAAAGCTGGGGTAAGTGCAGCCCTCCCTCCCACAGATGTCTCAGCCAGCATCGGGAGCTCTCCTGGGGTGGCCAGTAACCTGGCTGAACCCAGTTACTCCAGCAGCACCTGCGGAAGTCACACTGTTCCCAGTCTTCATTCAGGGCTCCCATCTCAGGAATACGCCACAGGATACAATGGCTCATACTTGCATACCAGTTACAGCGGCCAACCAGCACCTGCACTTCCATCCCCTCATCCATCCCCCCTACATAGCTCGGGACTTTTACAGCCCCCACCACCACCGCCGCCACCAGCCCTTGTCCCTGGCTACAACGGCACCTCTAACCTCTCCAGTTACAGCTACCCTTCCGCCAGTTATCCTCCTCAAACCGCTGTTGGCCCTGGGTACAGCCCTGGAGGTGCCCCGCCACCCTCGGCGTACCTGCCTTCAGGAATCCCTGCTCCAACCCCTCTGCCCCCGACCACTGTCCCCAGCTACTCTTACCAGGGCCACGGCCTGACGCCCATCGCGCCGTCTGCCCTGACAAACAGTTCAGCCAGCTCTCTCAAAAGGAAAGCTTTCTACATGGCAGGGCAAGGAGAAATAGATTCCAGTTATGGAAATTACAGCTATGGCCAACAGAGATCTACACAGAGTCCCATGTATCGAATGCCCGACAACAGCATTTCAAATGCAAACAGGGGGAATGGTTTTGACAGAAGTGCTGAAACATCATCCTTAGCATTTAAGCCAACAAAGCAGCTAATGTCCTCTGAACAGCAAAGGAAATTCAGCAGCCAGTCCAGTAGGGCTCTAACACCCCCATCCTATAGTACTGCTAAAAACTCACTGGGTTCAAGATCGAGTGACTCGTTTGGGAAGTATACCTCCCCAGTAATGAATGAGCACGGTGACGAGCACAGACAGCTCCTCCCTCACCCAATGCAAGGCCCGGGACTTCGTGCAGCTACCTCATCCAACCACTCTGTGGACGAGCAACTGAAGAATACTGACACACACCTCATTGACCTTGTTACCAATGAGATTATCAACCAAGGACCTCCTGTGGACTGGAGCGACATCGCTGGCCTCGATCTAGTGAAGGCCGTCATTAAGGAGGAGGTTTTATGGCCAGTATTGAGGTCAGATGCATTCAATGGACTGACTGCTCTACCTCGGAGCATCCTTTTATTTGGACCTCGGGGAACAGGCAAAACATTAATGGGCAGATGTATAGCTAGTCAGCTGGGGGCCACGTTTTTCAAAATCACTGGCTCTGGCCTTGTCACAAAGTGGTTAGGGGAAGGAGAAAAAATTGTCCATGCCTCCTTCCTTGTGGCAAGGTGTCGCCAACCCTCGGTGATTTTTGTTAGTGACATTGATATGCTCCTTTCCTCTCAAGTGAGCGAAGAACACAGTCCAGTAAGTCGGATGAGAACCGAGTTCCTTATGCAGCTGGACACTGTACTGACTTCTGTTGAGGACCAAATAGTAGTAATTTGCGCCACGAGTAAACCGGAAGAAATCGATGAATCTCTTCGAAGGTACTTCATGAAACGACTTTTAATCCCACTTCCTGACAGCACAGCGAGGCACCAGATAATAGTACAACTGCTCTCACAGCACAATTACTGTCTCAATGACAAGGAGGTTGCACTGCTTGTCCAGCGCACAGAAGGCTTTTCTGGACTAGATGTGGCTCACTTGTGTCAGGAAGCAGTGGTGGGCCCACTCCACGCCATGCCAGCCACAGACCTTTCAGCCATTATGCCCAGCCAGTTGAGGCCAGTTACATATCAAGACTTTGAAAATGCTTTCTGCAAGATACAGCCTAGCATATCACAAAAAGAGCTTGATACATATGTTGAATGGAACAAAATGTTTGGTTGCAGTCAGTGATACTACTTAAAAAAAAATAATGTAATGAATGTTGGCACACACAGAACCTGCTACATAGGGTAGAGAACCCTTTTCAGTAGTGTTAAAATTGCAAAGGGTGCTGGGAAGACTACAATTTACCTTGCCTCTAAAGAGCCAGGGTAGACTTGAAGGAAAAGTGCATCAAACAAGAGCTGCTGATCTGAAAAAGCCACACATGACAGAAAGCGCATGTTGATGCTCAGTTCTGTTCAAGCTAGACAATACTCACCAAGGAGCAAGGTGTAAGTGGGTTGATTTCAGAAGGACATGAACCCTGTGTGTTGATTCCATTCTGCTGTTCTTGAGATTTAGTTGCTGTCAAGTGCCTGAAGTGGTGCTTTATTTTTTGTTTGCCTCACAATTACATTGGTGGCATGTGCTAATATAAAGAGCTTTAACTTCAAACATTATTGGACTAAAAAGATGAATGGTTGTGTTGCGACAGAGAACCAGATTTTTGCTATTCTAAGAGCAACAGTATTCCTCAATCCTGTCTGTTCTGCAGTGTTAAACTAAGAACAGGTAAAACAGGGTAATGGTAATCTGGACCTTAATTTCTGCAGTTCATTTCTTTTAATGTTCTGTCTGCAAAAACTCAGGAAAGTGATTGTGATTTGTACAGTACCTCAAAGGAATGTGTTGAAAGCACTATGTACTGCTGAGAGTTATAGGCTAGGCTTCAATGTTACTTTATATTAAATATGTATGTTTACCTCAACAATTGGAAAATGGCAAGGAAAATTACTTTGAATGTATCCAGGAAAAAAAAAACCTAAAGCGTGATATGACTGAAGCTTTACAGTTTTTTAGAAATAGAAACAGAAAGATTTCCATGTCCAGAAACAGATCTTTTGCCAAAATTTGTCAGATCAAACCAGAGAAGAATTTTTCTTGATGGTAAACTGTAAGAGTTTTCAGCATATTGCTTCTTGATAATTATGTGATACAGTCTTTAGAAGGTGCATAGATGAAGAAAGAGCCACTTAATCAGTTTACATTAGCGTCCGAAACAGTCAAATGTAAGATTCGGTAGGACTCCAAGAGGCAAATTACCTTAAACTGTGACTGCTGGCCTTTGTTGCGCCGCTCTAGTCGTAGTTTGGAGATTATTTTGGTGAAACTGTAGGGAGTGGGATCAGTGTAGGTTGCTGGCAGAGCTATGCATTGCAGAGCTGTTTATAGCAACACAGTGGACTGTGACCAAACTAACAGTACAAATTACAAAGCAAAACTGAACCCTCAAAGTACAATTTATTTCCCTCCGCAAACTGTAAAGTTGAGTTTTTGTTGTGTATGTACGGCTCCATTGTCCTTAATGCAATCTTCATTTAGCATCCATTAGAAATCTTCCAGGCTGGAGTGTGCCCATCATTATTTCTACCTCAGTTTTGTTACATTTTTCTTGGAAAGCAAAGTAAGAAATAGGGCAAAAAACAACACCAACAGGAAAGTCAGATTATATTAGGAATGCAAACCTGCTAAACAAGTTTCAGAGCACTGCTGGTTTTTTCCCCTGAAGTCAAGTTTTTCTCTGTGTTCATGCTCTTTACTCCCCGTTTTCCTCCCCCCAAATACACATACTCTGGCGTCTTCCTTCTGGAAAAGCTAGCTGGCATGTGTGGCATTTTGCTCGGTTCTCCCCCACCCCCCACCACTTTTCTTTTTATCCTTTAATGCTTTCCGTGCAACTGTTTTGGTGACAGCTGACTGATGTTGGGTAATGTCTCTGAGCAGGAGCAGTGCATGTTGCAGCTGCCCAAAGCCTCTGCCATCACATGAACTAAACAGCCTTGCTTTTTTGAATGTATTTTTTTGTTTGTTTACTTTAAAGAGACAGTAACAAAACTGTTGCAAAGCACTGGCATTTGATGTTTCTGTTAAGTAACGTACATTCAAAACCATTAAAAAAATGCACTGAAAAGCCCCAAGAGATACCCATCTGTTACTGGACCATGTTTGTCTTCTCAAAAATTGTACAGATCTTGTTCGTTTTGTTAAATCAATGGAGACAGTTAGTGTTCAGAAAGCTAAAGAGGGATTTTGTGATATTGCTGAAAATTTATGCTCTTGATTATTACTTTCCTTTTACTTTTCTTTTAAGATATATATATATATATATATATTTAGATAGAATGTGCTAAAAACAGAGCAAATAAACCAAAATCTAATTTAAGATGGATTCCTGGCAAACATTTTGTCTATCTGAAACTTTTATGTTTTAAGCATAAAGGTACCATTTTAAAAACAGTGCCTTTCATTAAGGATGTAGAAAGTAAGAGTTAAGTACATCACCTGCTTTTCATTTCTTTGTTTTTTTCCTTTCCTTCCCTTTCAACAGCAATGACAGTCTATGGTCCTTGTTATGACCCAGTCTTTCTGATTCCCCAGACCTCCACAGGCTGCTTCTTCACCCTGGTCATTCCGCCATCCTCATATCTGGGAGATCCTGATGTCCCCGTTAGCTGTAGGTTCAGACTGACCACACTGGCAAGTACGCTACTGCAGATTGCTGACCCAATTTCTGTCTTGGACATTGCCTTTTATATCTGCCGTTGAGCTGTGCTCATCTGCAAGGCTCAGGCAAGTTTTGATAAACCATCTCTTGTTAACTGTTTCTCCTAACCATATTCCTAACACATTTTTTTACAGTTGGTAAAATGAAAACTACCCACTAGAGTGGGTTTTTTTTTTTCCTCTTATCCAGTAGCAAAACCAAAAGCAAACAAAATTGTAAATGGTCCCTTTGGCTTTCAGCTTTAAATCATTCTCTTTAAAAAGTCACTCTGGGAAATGGATTTTTCAAATGTTAACCAAAGTGAGAAGCAGGCAGAGGCTGAGGTGGTGTGAAAGTGCAGGTTCCACACACGCTCATGCTCGTTCTCTCCAGGGCTTGATTCAGCTTTGGGACAGCAGAAGCGGGAAAACTTCACCCCTATCACAGCTGCTGTAAGGAGAAAGAAACAGAGCCAGGTTGTTACTCAAATCTTTCCTTACCAGCAGCTGTCCTTGGCATCACTCTGGGAGGGTGTCTGTTGAATTTGGTTAGAGGTAGTGTTAACAGGAGTCACCTCAACCCTTCTCCAAGTGGTTTCTAGCTACTCCTTTGATGGAATATCCTCCAAATCAGATGACCTAATCTGGCTGAACCCCCTGCCATGTCCTGTCCTTCTTTCTGCTTTCCTCTCTCCCCCTATTCAGCCCCTGTCTTCTCCCCGGTGAGCAGGTTTTGGCATTCTGCTGGTCCTTCACCCCACTCAGCAGCCTTCTTGTCGAGGAGTGTCCTGGAAGGGCTGAAGCATGATCCTGACCTTGAGCAGGTCCTGAAGGTTAGGATTGTTTTGGAGAAGAGAGACAAAATAAGTTCTAATGGTGTCCTCAGGATAAAATATTTGCTGGTCTTTAACATTTCCACGGTAGAGAGCCATTTGCTGTCATTCAGGACTGGGCAAAGCTGGGGGCTCCCACCACAGAAATGCCCAAGTGGTTTGTTGGGGCTTGCCAGCTGCTGGTGCAGGCCTGGATTTTAAGGAACCTGAAATGATTAAAGAGCACCTGCTGTATCAGCCTATCACTGCAGATGCTTTATGCCATATTTTTATGTGTGGCTCCCATTCTGCATCAGCTTATTTTCTTCCTCCTATGTTCAGGAACAATTCTTACTGCAACAAAAGTAAAATAGATGGGAGGAATATTTCTGCAAGCTGGAAGATCAATATCAATTCAAGGAGGAGTTCATTATGACCTTATGTGAGACAGAAATGGAAATACTCTATACTTCTGGCATGTTTCTCTCCAAAATATTTAGAACATTAGTGACAATGTAGAAAAGTTTGCTGACTGAGCTGATCGATGGAATGTGAAGGCAGTTTACTTTAAGGCTATTTACTTTCTCACGGATTATTTATCTATTAGTCAGTTTGTATTCTACTCAAATGCAGATAGATGGGCAAAATGTTTTCTTGAGCATTACAAACCTACCAAAGGGAAAATCAACCATCTGACTAAAATACATAAGCCAAACACCATCTGGGTGTCCTACCAGCTATTCGGAGGCTGTGCTCTGTAAAATAGTACAAGGTCATATTTAGGTGGCATAGGATTTTTCTTTAGGGGATCGTCTAGTCAAGAAAATCCAAATTAATTTCTGCATCAATATGTTAATATATTGAAAGCAAATTTGGGGATCTGACCAGGATTTTCACTGCCTGCAAATGCATGTGACTTCAGGTAAAGGGCTGTTCTTATAATCCGCCTGCATTTTTCTCTGAAGCACTCCATCACAAGGAAGAGTGCATTACTCAGATTTGAAGGATACACTTTGTCACTAAACAAGGCCGCCAAAAGTTGTCGGGCCTCCTACCCATTCACTTATACCGATCTGAAGGTGGTATAACCTTGTTGACTTAAAGGAATTACTCCTGATTTCTGCCCTTGTTAGAAAAGTCATCCCTCCAATGTATAACGATCTATGTCTGTTGATTTTCATCATCAGCTCTGAAAACTAACCTTGTCCTCACAGCACTAACTCCTTTCCATCCTGTATGCGTGCATGTGTGTATATAATATTTATATGTGCATACACACCATGTCCAAACAATAGGTTTGTCTCTTTACTTAAAAAAAAATCATCTAGTCATCTGCAGATTTATGTGAAGCACATTAGTAAACATGGAGATAGTAGTATTTCAGAATTCAGAAAAAGCCCAGCTGTGCTGGTGACTAACCAATACATGAACTGAAGCTCACACTCCACAAGGACCTTTGGTTGACATTCGATTCTGAACCTGCCAGATGCATTTTTGTGAACCAGGGATACTGCATCTTTAATGAAC
>NW_010205097.1:19863-22363 GCF_000695765.1 Mesitornis unicolor | reverse complement strand
GCATTTTCGTATAAGTATCCACAGGACCAAAATGAAATAAATTCAAAGTCTCTGCAAGACGACTGCACTAGATTGTACATTATCATTCCTAATGTAACACACATGGGGTTTAATTACCATGTGTAGTTTCTAACACAGGATAGAAATATTGTGCAGTATTTTAAATGTTTAATTGACAGTGATGTTGACGCGGGGTGGGGGGGCTTGCACTGAGGAAGAAGGGCTCTTCCTGATGTGTGAAATGCAGACACTGCTTTTCCTGTGGGGTATTGGTCTCCTGGGTGAGGGTCCGGGCACAGCTACCTCGCAGTTCGCCATCGCTGGTGCTGTCGCCTGCCTTTACTGAGGGTGCATTTGTCATAAAGCTGTTGAGGTTCAAGCTGTAAAACTTTACTCACAGTACAAAGAAGGACTTTAGGAACTAACGAGTTGTTTCAAACTCGAATGATAACAGCACTCCTTAATAGAGTACGTTTTTCCGCCCTGGTTGGAAAGCTGTATTACTGGGACAAGTAGAAATCAATTTGGCGTAAATGTGGAACTTGTCCTTCATAAAATCTTTTCCAAAATTTCCTTTCTGTGTTAGGTGCAGATTTGTTCAAGACTCAGAGAAGTCACTCTGCCTTTTCCTTCTCTGCTCCTGCTCTTTTGGAACAGAAAATCAAACATTCCTACACAATTTTACTGGCAAAAAGTGAATTGCTTCATCAAGAAATGGAGCATGACTTAGAACGTGGCAACCCTTGGAAAGGAACTACCTGGGGAATGAAAGAAATGCTTTTCGGGGGCCAGAGCCACATGAAGCCTTTGACTGTGACAGCAAAGTAACGTGCTCTGCCGGCAAAGAGCACAGAGAGTGGATGCAGCTGTATCAACAGCTTTCCCCACTCGTGGGGCACATACACAAAAGCAGGCTTTGCTGGTTAAGGCAGCTTTTCAGCGTATTTGCATTTACAGTTGCAGTTCCTTTTGGATTAGCTATGTGCATCGGAGACCATGCTTCTCCGCTTGCCTGAATAACTGAGCTGCACAGGCAGAAGTCTGTGCTATGAACGTGAGTTAGGACAAAGTTCTTTGAGCTTTCAGCAGTATTTCAGTTTGATCATATTGCCAAGCCCATACATGGGACAAATGTACTCTAATGACATTTTAGTATTATATTTTCAAAAGTCTAAGTCATCATAATCATAGTAAAGTGTTTTGCAGTTAGTTTTTCTTGCCAAGCCTAATAACTTAAATTTTATTGTTGTGTTTATGGATTAAAGCTCTAATGAAATATGTCTCCTACAAAAGAGGACTTGAAAATAAAAGCAAAACATTCTCATTCCTCCCCCAAAACATGTTAGCCAATGTAGCAATACTAATTAGAGCTCTTATTCATATGCACTGGTAAGTGCTATCGCGGTGGCTAGCTGAATACAGATACTCCGGACCACTGAGTCTGTGCCTACATTGTCATGCTAGAGGGAATAGCTGCTGAAATCGTGAAATTCTGGGAAATTTTATATCCTGCCCTCATCACTTGTAAGAACACAGGAGTCTGTTACGGGACTTGGCTGTGCTGTAATTTGCTGTGCCGTTTTCCTTCTAGGGCAGTAAGCTCGAAGAGCTTAGAAAGGTAGAGCAGAGTTGAAAAGAAGTTGTTGCCAAAGAAAGGAGAGATATATTTATAATTTTGCATAAAGGAAGTTCTACCTCTAGATGTACGCCTGTGTTTCCTACGGTTGTATTTCCTGCATTTCCATGTAGGACTGAATTTTAACCACTGTAATACACAATAATAAAAGGTACCTCAGTTGTTCTTCTGTGCAGTAGAGGTCAGAATTGGAAATTGAATTTATTCTATATTTAATCTGCACGGGTTTGGGGTCCATTCAGCATAATACTTTTCATGTTACTTTTGTCTGCTTGCTAGCATTTTGGAAATACACAGGAAAGGTGATGGATACATGGGTTCATTCATATAAGCTTTAATTACCGGCTTCTCTTTTGTTCCAGCTCCTCTAAGTCATGAGATTGTTCCGTATATATCATAATTTCTGTGACATCTCTCCAGAGCACGAAAAGGATGAACCTGCTTATACAAATTCTCTTCAATGCCCAGAATATGTTTTTTACTGCAGTAATGGTAAAGGGGGAGAAGAGGATGGAGGAAGAACGCATCTTAGGGTGATTTTTTTTGTTTATTCTTTTGTTTTCCAAATGACAGGACATTATCTTGTTTTGAAGTTTGTATTTGTGCAGCAAACTGATCCACTTAGTAAATTAGTCTGCTTGACTTTTTGAAGATGAATGATACCTTAATTTCTGCAAACATATGCTAATGGAAATGATGTGGATATTTAACAATGTTTTGAGTATGTATTTAAAGCTAGTTAAGTACTGAAATGACCAGTAACTAAAGGAAAAGGTCACTGATAATTAAACAAAACTGATGCTGATCTAATGCAATCTGTATCTTAGCATGTTGAGAGACAGCGGCTTGTGAAAAAGAAAAACG
>NW_010205097.1:0-17500 GCF_000695765.1 Mesitornis unicolor | reverse complement strand
AAGCCTTTTTCTGCATGAAGATTGAGAATTATCAACACCTTTCAGTGCATAATAGTTAAGCCTTTATCACTTCAGGAGCTGCTGATAAGGTTAAAAACACTAGACAAACTGCTCATTAGTGGAAAGGTTTGCCTTTTACATTAAAGACTACTGGGCACTGAAGTTCCTCTAGTGAGCAATACATCCCTGGCATTTGAAAAGAACGAGCTAATCGTTGTACATAAATGAATATGGAAAGGAAAACCTGGCAGGTTCTCATGATATTAGCAAGGTTTCCTTCCACCTCCCATGTGCGACTTGTAGGCACCTGAAATTGCAGACACTAGTGGTTGGGACACTACATGTAGTCAGTGGCCCAAGTGCTCTCCACGACACTGGGTAAGGCGATGGACAAAGGTTGTCTTCTTCCATGCCAGCTGCCAGCCACCCCAGAACCAACGTTGCTTCACCGCCTGGAGACTGGACCCATGGCACTGTGGGGAGACAGACTGGTTCTGGTCCACTCGGAGCACAGGTGGGTGTTTCACTGCCGTGTAAGCTGACCAGTCAGACTTGGCCTGAGTTGAGTCAGCATTTGTCAGTACATTTCAAGAGAGTAGCAGGAGCGATCATAGCAATGCTCCAGGGAGAGAGGAATTCTCCCTCTGCACCAGTAGCACCTCTCTGCACCTCTGCCTGCTGTCCAGGGGCTCTGACCACCACTCGCTCTAACACTGCTCAGAGCAAAGTGCAGTCATTATGAAATTATTAACACCTACTTTGTTCAGTATCATCACTGAGCTACACCAGTCGTACCAGTGTGGGTAATTTAAGAGACAGGAAAATAAATATTTTGAGAGAGGGCAGAGGTTACTTCATTCTCTAGAATTCTTGAACTCAAAGAACTTTTCTGCCTCAACCAGCTGGAGACCACAAAGCAAAAGAGCAAAAGAGCTTTCCTCTGGCTTGGTGGTAGATATTGAACAAACATACATCAAAATTAATTCTTGCACAAAGCTGAGTCACAATAAAAAGACAAGCTAAAATGTGTGGAGGAAGGCAATGGGGTAGTAGGTAATTTAAAAAAAAAATCAGAATAAACATGTTAAGGATGGTGAGGTCTCATATAGAAAGTGAAATGGACAGGCTTTGCTGCAGCCACTGCTGTCTGGTTGAGACCCATTCATGACACGGCTCATGGTGTAACTCATGCCACCACTCAACAAAGTTGTATAAATCAAAGTTTGCTCCGTTTGTTGTAAGTGCAGAAATAATGTTAAATATGTATATACAAGTGATGCCATTTCTCTTGAACTAGTAAATTAAAGAGCTGAGAGAATTAAGCCAGAATTTACCGCATTCTTCCACCACAGCTGCTCACCTTCTCACAAACACATTTCCTCTAAGACAAGGTCTGGCTCTTTACCTCCATTAATGTAAGTATGGCACTCCAGCTAAAACCACCAGCCTTCTGGTTTATCAACTTGAAAACATGAAAATTGAAATAGTTCCTTCATATCTGTAAAAAAGTGCATGATGCATCTGCAAGATCAGCTTTCCTGAAGGAGAAGGTATTTTAAATTCAGAGAGAAGGCACCCAATCGCTTTTGAAAATTTATCTGTAGATACTTTCATACTTTTAATGAGCTGGGCTTTAATAATAACTTCAAGTTGAGTTCCTTTTCTCCCTTTTAGCTTGTTTTCAGAATTTGAAAAACGGAGTTACAAAGGGAGCTGTGGCAGCTGAATTCTCTTTCATGTGTGTCCAGTCCAGGTGAAGCCCAGCATAATGCACTGTAATATGTCTCTTCAGTTCTCTGATACAATGACCTGTGCATCCTCTAAATCCCCCACAGAATGCGCAGACACAGACTGATTGAGGTGAGTATGGACTTAAGTATATATTGTTCTTTGTAGCTCTGAGGAATTGGCACTTTTGCCAAATGCAAGATGATGTGGATTGTATCTATTGAGATACGAGTTCAGACTGGGCCCTGCTGTACATTGTAAGAATAACTAAAGATCTGTCTGGAATAAGTTTTGGTAGGGTTGTGGTTTTTTTTTCTTTTCTTTCTCAAAAACAAACAAAACCCCCTTTTTTACAGTTTCTGACACTTTGCAGTTCTGCTAACAACCGTAATAATGAAAGCACCCTTGTGGTAGGAGCTTCTTTTGGCAGCCTGGGATAACAGCACCAGAAATCCCAGCCTGTTACTCGAGGGACTTGGTGCAACCATGGGGAGAAACAGAAAGAGGTTATCCACATGGGGACCATGTGTTTTACCCTTCCTGATGGTGTATATTTTACAGCTGTCAGGGAACTGTGGGTTAAATCTGGATGGCTTCTGATTCTGATCTGATTAAAGAAAACAGAATTGGGATTGGTGAGGAAGAGGTGGCAAAGTGAGTGTAGATGCTCCCAAATCATAGCTCATAACTATTTCAAAAAGATCACCTTTCTAGTGTAATCAGATGAGAAGATTGTATTTTCTTTTGCCATAATAGGAAAGGAGTAGGGCAGCAGTTTATCTTATGGGTCTCGATGACAAAGGGGTATTTTAAATGCTTAGTCTTTTGTTCCATAATGAATGAGAAATAAGAGGTCTAACACTTTAACAGAGGAGGTAGTCACAGCAATTAGACAGCATTTTTAATAATTCCCCCAACCTTTCTGTTGGAATCAAAAGCTTGATTCTGATCCTAAACTAATATGATTGTGTTGTGAGTGCGTGCCTCTCTCTAACAGCCTACCTGGTGCACAGAGCTCCCCTTGCTCCCCTTCTCTTTGCAATCCTGAGGAGCTCACCACAGTCATTACCACTGGGGCCAGCCTCTTGCTCTGTAAAATATGGTAGTTAGCAGTATTTCTTTTACTAGTACTGTGTGTCAGTAACTCTGTTTCTGGCCACTTGGCTTCATTTGGCCTCACAGTGCCCGAGCTCCTCTGCTTGTGGCAGCGCTCAGCTGGGTCTCCTGGGACACAGCCCCCAGGAAAAGCCCTTCTCCTCTTTTCTCAGGTTCCATAGGGCCCGGGAGGCTGATATATGTGCTGCTTGTCTGCCTTCAAGACAGTAGTCATAAATACATAACCATGGGCATATATATCAGGATCTTAAATGGCTAAATAAATAAAATATTCACAGCAATGCTGTGGCTCAGTAAAATAAAGGATAGTATTTGAAAATGTGGCTCCTAGAAAAGTTTTAGCAGTGGAAAAATATCTAGGATTGCAAAGACGCTAAGAGATATTTTCATCTAACATGCGATAAAAGTAATCTGATTCTTTATATCTAACCAAATTTTAAGCTTTATAAAATTCAAGATTTTTTAATCATAAATATTAAACCAAAGATTTGGAGTTTACAATTTAAAATACTGTTTTTCTTTCATAAATTCAGAAAAAAGGAATATCTTTACATGCATTCCCCAGCAGCATATTTTATACTAAAAAATTTAAAAAATAAATTCAAATGCAACATTTCCAATTTTGAACTGCTTTAGCTGCGGTTGTCCTGCAATCTATTAGGCAACATTTTTTTTTCCATCAGCACTTAAAATAGAAGCCTAATAATACTGACATCTTAACAGCAACCCTAAGAAGAGATTGTTTGTTAATGTTTGGGTTAATGGGAATAAAACATCCAAATTGTTTTGCGCTAATTGGCTGGTTTTGTGCGAACGTGTGTGCGTTAGTATGTTCTAAAATATCTTACCAAAATGCTTAAATACATTTCAACAAATCTGTTTGAACTCTGCATTTCTGCTGCAGGCAGAATAATGTCTATTGGTTTTATGTTAGCCTCAGAACTTTCTGTGAGAGAGATTACAGATTCATCAAGGAAGAGTCCTTCACGCAAATACCATCTGCTCCAGGACTCAGCTTCACGGAGGGTAAGAAGGCTCTTTGCTAACACACACAAGACTGAGGTGGAGAAACGTACCCAAAGGCGCTGAGGTGAAGAGCCAGCTCTCATAGCTGGGACTACAATAACCCGTGTTCTGCTATCATGTTAGTTTGCCAGTCCATGTCAGTGGGTAAAATTCACTGGTTTCATTAACAGCCAGCAATGTTTTTCTCAGGGAATGAGTGAATTTATTTTTGTGCATTCAGAACTTTTCTTTTTAAGAGTTCACGGGATATGAGGTAATACAGGATTTTAAGAAACACGTGTTTCATTCAGCGTTCAAAATTAAAACTGTTTGCCTTGTATAATTCTCCTTCAGATCACAATCTTGGCCCTTGGGGGGTAGGAATAAAATTTATGTAAACAGAGCTGAAGAAACCTGAGTGAGAGGGATTTGTTTTACAGAGCAAATGATGTCCTCAAGCTAGGTAGCTTTGCATAGCAGTTTTTTCCTTATGCAGATATTTGAAAGCAGAATGAGTTTTCCTTCTGGCAGAATCCAGTTAGTGACCAGTGTATTTACAGTTTCAGCTTGCTGGAAGTAAGACTTACATCTATTAAATCTGTATCTCTCTTTACTCGTGCAATTTTCCCCTGGAATCTAATGAAAACATCCTTTAAAGTTTATTGTAATGATTGAACTTTAATACAGAGACATTGAATTTAGGTCTTCATGTAGCAGAACTCTACACCTGGAGACTAACATAGCCAAACGTTTACAAAATTGGCAAATATAAGTGCAGCAAAAGCTATCAGTATTCAGCTGAGTAATGTAGCATAGCATTGTCTAATGCAATACAAAACCAGTTGGGACAGTACTTGCCCAATTTTTTGGCATTCGGATACAGAAATACAATGGGAAGGGCTGAGTTTCAAATGGTTTTCTCAGCTTAAGGAAAGGAATGAAAAACCAGGGATGAGAAATCTCCTGCTGACTTTCAAATGTAGGTGCACAGGGGAAAAAAATCTGCTTGACCAATGACCCTACCTTTCTATATCCACTAAAAGTTGATCCTGAGATATCAACACGTATTCCCAATTTTGTCGAGAACAATTTTTGGAGCCTACATTTTACTTTTAAGGAGACATTAAAAATGTATGTTTCTAACACTTCTGTAGCACTCAGTCAGGATGTTGTCAATGCCGTCACTTCGTGGTTTAGGCTAGTCTTGTATGAGTTGTCAATATTTCTGTTTCAAAATCTCCTTCATTAAAAGTGGTTGCAGCTATGGCAGGGGTTAGTAAGACTGGATATCAATACAGTAATGTTAGGTGACAGGTAGTCAAGTGTCAAAATAGTCCATAGACACTATTGGCTTCCATCAAAAGAAGATTGATACTGGGTTGTTGCTGTATTTTCCAGCTACCAAAAACTACTGTTCCCTAATTAGTAAGCAAGTTGAAATCTGGTAGAAAAAAAACAACCAAAAAACCAAAACCCACCCCAAAAAGCCCCCAAATCCCCAAACCAACGTAGAGTTAATGGATACTCGTTTGACTACTGCCATGTCTCCTCTTCTGCTTTCTGGTAAAACACATGCTTAAAAAAATGCCAGCCATCAAAACCACACACCTGAGTGTATTTTGTGCTGTGAAGAGGAAAATAAAATGAAAAAATACCCTCTGCTACCTGTCCCACTGGCTCCCTCTGTATTGGCACTTGTGGAGGGAAACACAGTTTGTACAAAATCACTGATAGATTGCAAAGAACACAGATATCCAACTTAAACAAAACCATGTAAGAGAACCCAACCCAGGTGCCAGCCAAGCACTCCATTTCCAAATCAAATGGCTAAATAAGATATTAGTATAAGGGTTTACCGCTACACTGAGAATAAAGAAGTGATTGAGGGAGTACAAGGTCAAGATATAACTAGGAGGGGAAAATCAAAGGCAATTATAAAAAGTCTAGGATATTGTCATCTTTCTTAAAATGTTTATTTAGAAGAATTATAGAATAGGTGTCCAGCTGAAGCATAAACATCCCTACTTTTCATCCTATGAAAAGACAGAAACAGACTTAGCTCTGGAGCTTTCCCAAAGCCTAAAAGTTGTCTTTAGCTATACCTTCTGCAGCACTTTCAGAGGGTTGCGTTGGCCAGCAGTCAGTTGCAGGTTCATCTCAGCCTCTTCAGACTCAGCTCTGTAGCTCAGATGTGCAAAGAATTTAGAAGCTTTCCTCCAACCTGTCAAACACCTGGATATGTAGAAAACTGCTGTATGATAACAAAAATCAAAAGAGGTCAGCAAAAAATTTATAGAAAATTTGAATTTACAAATTAATGCACGACTTACTTATTGCAAGGCACGTGTTAACATGCTGATATTTTTTCCTTCAACCATAGATAATCCAAAGGCAGCAGAGCTTCTCTTTCCTATAGATGCAACTGCATGTTTACATCTGCTTTTTGTCTGCATTTATGTCAGAGTTTAGGGCTCCTCTTCCCTTTGAAATTTTGCTTGTAGGCAGTTTGACTACAAATGCCAATGGCTGTTGGAGCAGGCATTGCCAGGGCTTTTCTAGGAAGGCTGCCCAGAGCTGTCTGTCTGATGTACGCAAAGTCAGAGGGGATAGATGGAGACTCGAGGATGAGGAATGGTGTTTGAAGTTCTAAACACACAGCATGTAAAAGCCTCTTTGGGTGTAGGACACAGATGAAGGCTTTCTTGCAAAAGCAGAAGTTGGGGTGCCAGAGGACCAACCCAGAAGGCCTCTTGGCAAATCAATAAGTGGCAAAACTGACCTCAGAGGTGGTCTTAAGGCCACTTAGATGTAGCCCAGACGACTAGAAGAAAACAAATACTGTCTCAATCTTCAATAAGATTTAACATATTGGATAAGCTAAATGGTCCAGAAGCTGTGATTTGGTCCAGAGCTGGCTGAAGCCATTAGCTGCTTCAGCTCATGTAATTTTGGGAGGTTTTCTGTAGTTGAGGAAGCTCGAGTCTTTACAGAGATTTTTTCAAGAGACTACTGTATTTGAAGTTCTTCACTGGTTTGAAGTGCTACAACAGACTGATGGATTTGTGGGCAGATTTCTGGCAAAATGCAAATGTGTAAGATATATGTAATATCCTGTGGGACTCTGCACACTGAATACAGGTCAGTAGTGCAGGGTGTAGCTCTGCAATCTTGACTGCAGGACCGTGCTATTTGTTGTTGTTGTTGTTATGTCTGGAAAACATCAAGAGGTATTTCTTCTCTCAAGGACTGTATTTAGCACCAGAGACTCATTTTGCCACAGAATATGTGAACATGTGAATTATTATAGTCTCTATAGTTAGTAAAGTGATATTTTTGCATGTTTGGTTCCTAATATTGAAATCAGAGTACTGGGCATGTGTGTGTGGGCTCCCATAAAGACAAGGATACTTTATATATATATATATACACACACACATACATAAATATATATGTCCGACTGGATCCATTTTCCAAATTCAACAGTATGCTGTCTTTGTTTATTTTGTAAAAGCTAATGATTTTACTGTCTCATACTCCTGTACCACTACTACCACTTACTGGAAAAACTCAGTGTTTGGACATACAAATTGCTGATATGTCATGTGTGTTAGGGACAGATTTCGAATACATTTTGAATAAAAACCAAGAGGTCAGCTAATAATTTTAACTCCCTTCTTGTCACATATTCTCTGCTCATAAATATAGCATCTAAGTCTTCATTAAGGTTACAGTTCAGAAATGTGCTATATATTTTTACTAGGTTTTCTTGATTAGGAGGTAAAGTGAGCAACATTGTATAGCTTGTAAGTTAGTGACTCTTTTCAATAATATTTTTTTTCAGTTGTCACTATAGAAATGTATTTATGAGAAATACACTTAAAAATTTCCAGTGAATTGAAGAAGAGTTGTATGATAGTGGTTTTAAACTGAAAGAGGGTAGATTTAGACAAGACATTAGGAAGCAATTCTTTACTGTGAGGGTGGTGAGACACTGGCACAGGTTGCCCAGGGAAGCTGTGGATGCCCTTTCCGTGGAAGTGTGCAAGGCCAGGTTGGACAGGGCTTTGGTCTGGTCTGGTGGAGGTGTCCCTGCCCATGGCAGGGGAGTTGGACTGAATGAGCTTTAAGGTCCCTTCCAACCTAAACCATTCTGTGATTTTATACAAGACAAGAATTGAAATAAGCAAAACCTCTTTAGATATTTGGGATGACCTCTGCAGAAATTTACCATTGTCATCAAACTCTCTAGCCTTGCTGTTAGAAGATAGGTGGTGTTGGGAAGGTGCCACAAAGGCAGTCTGCCTGTACAACTCCCTTCCTATCAGTCACTTAGACCTCCTGTGTGACTGGTCTGCTGGCGATTGAACTGAAAATAAGAGAGATGAGATGCAAGTTGCTGGGTTTACAAATGAAGAACGAAATTGGATGCATTTTACCCACTTTGCAATCAGCCATTATGTGTATGTTTAGATTGAAAAACTAATCTGGTAGTTTTCAGATCCAATCATATTAATGAAGTAGCAGAATTACTTGTGTGATTCTGTACTACAGTCAATTTAGTAAATAGATATGAAGGAGAATAAAATACGTATTTTTTTATAATACTCTTGTGATTCTGCAGGACTTAAACCAGTAAAAAATGTAGATTGAACTTTGTTTTAATTGGTTTATGTTTAAAGATTCTTTGATCAGTGATAACAGTAATATATATTAACATGTTGCATTTTAAAGTGACGCTGCCTTTCATTAATCAAGTGTCTGTATGGTTGATTAATTTGAACAAGGTTTAAATTGCTATGAAAATTTATCATTCATAGCCATGATCTCCATTTACATATATGTTAATTATTGTAAATGTAATCTTTTTCTGAATCCTCTGGGCTGCATACTAAAAAGACACAGTGATCACAGTGAGTGCCTACTTTTCTATTACAAAGTGAACTCTTACCAGTATTCAGTAAAGTCTGTGTAAGTTGCCAAAGATAGACTCAAAAACACTAAAACATTTTATGCTAAAGGCAAGTTCAAATACTTTAGATGCTATTTCCTTCAAATTATTTCTTTTTTCAATGGCTAGAACATTTAAGAAAATGAAACTAAGTACTACCAACCACTATACAATTAAGTTCTGTCTCTATGGGCTGAAAGAAATTTTTCCCCTTCCTACTCTGAGATTTCTCCATACTAGCTACATTATTAATAATCATGTGAGGGGGTTTTTCCATATGTCTTTTGAAAGAGTGACTTGAAGAAGTTACTAAGTCAAAAGAACTCTTCGTAGTACAATCAGAATGAGTTAAATTTCGTAAGACGGACATCACCGAGGTTCATAGCCTTTTAACATGACAGAAAAAAATCTCTTTGCAGTGGTTGCAAAATAGCTGTACTAGAGCTCCTCACACACCACACTGGTGCATGTGTTTAATGCAAATAAACACACTTGCTCTGCTTTCTTCGAACTCTCTAGCTCGAGGAGATGACAGTCATTTGTCTAAAACTTATTACATTTGACATAGTCAAGAATTTTATCAAGGTTTAAAGAGAGGATGTTTCACAGAACATTTCCCACAATGTTACAGACAGAAAATGCATTGGCAGGGAATGGATTTCAGATATGAAGCGTAAAGTATCTCCCTTTCAACAAACAAGTATTACAGCTTTTATTAAAAAATGTGTATCAATAGAAACTAATTACTGTCCATTAAATTACACGCTGTGTCTCATATTGCTATTAATTCTTTTTTTGCATTCACAGAAACTGACACTTTTTTCCTACTTTTTGTTTATTTTCTTGAAATATCCAGGCTGATTTTATTCAGAAATAACTTTAAATAAATCAGAATAGCAAGCAGATAAGTGTTAGGGCCTCCAGACCCTGTTCCAGGAAATACTTCAGCATATGCTTATATTCATCTTTGCTAAGACAGTATCTCTTCACTTACTTATCTTTAGTGTGTGGCCTGGTTTCATCTCCCAGAGGGTGTTAAATTGTTCCTTACACTTTTTTTTAACTTGTTTCCTAAGTGTTTTTTTAAAATTACTTTTACATTTTTAAAATTAATCTTCTATTACATAGTTGCAAAAGGAAACATTCTTAGGTGAAAATTAAAGGATTTCTTTATTTCCATTAAATTTTTAAAATTTTCTGTTTAAATAGTTAGTATTTACATAATATATTCACTGCAGGACCAGCCTCATTTCTTAGTCACAACTTAATGCAATTAAAATGTCTATCTGGAAACCTTTGCAAGCATAGCACCTTTATACTACCTGACTGAGCAGTTTTAAAGATCCTTAATTTGCAGTTTTCCATTGGACAGTCTGATAATGAAATATAGTGGTTTGGGTCCCAATTCTGTACATGGATAAGATAAGGCACATTTCTGAAAGTCATCTCAATCTTTTGACATGAGCAAGCACAGATTTTGGAATGTGCTGTTACTGTCAACATCTGGAACAAAATAATCCTAAACATATATATTTATGTAGTGTTTTAATACAGTATCATTGCAAAATCTGAATGGTTTGGGCGAATGCTGAGCAGAAAAAGGTGACTTTTTTTTCCCTGCAGTCATGGTGGCTGTCGTGTCATCGAATCTTGTGGCACAGATTGTTTGAAATTCATGGTTACCTAAGTTGCTTTTTTCTCTCAATCTGAAATATGCGCAGCATTCACATTGAGAAGAGATTTTGGTGTTAATTGATGGAAGCTGCGTAGCTGCAATGGTACTCTGGATGTTGGTATAATAGGAGCTACATAGTTTGTATACATAGATACATGCATATGTATATAGCATCTGCTTTCAGAGTTAAAGTGTCAATAAAGAAATGCTGTAACTTATTACCAGCCCAAATTACTGTGGCAGTAATTCTGTCTACAGTAACTGTAGATCCCTTTGTGATAACACCAGGAAATTAAGATGCAGATGAAACCTAAAAATAAAGTAGACGAGTGGGTTCAGTTACGATTTTTTGTGATTTGAAGATGACACTGAAAAATCAAGAGAGTTCTGAAAAACATTCAGAATTCATTTGAAGTCTGTCAAATGTGCTTCATCATGAGAAATTTAGTAAATCTGGCCAGGAGAGGCATAAACTAGGGTTTGTGCACAGGACAAGAATCAGGGGGCAGACAAGGAAATTGTTAGGGCACAGGGTTAAAACAAGCAAAGCACAGAGAATTACCTTTTTATAAAAGACATGGTATTACAACTCACTGCTACAGAATATACAGAGGCCAAAAACCCCAAAGGATTTAAAGATTATTAGATAAAATCATAGAAGGAAAAAAAAGTCTCATAGAAGTTCTTAGAAATCTTTGTGGATATTTGGTTTAAGAAGCCTTTGGGTGATTACTGGAGGCTAGGAGGACATGCTGGGTTACTGAGTTAACTAATCCATTGTATCTCTACAGTTGCTATTTGTGAATTTTATTTATATTCGCTAAGTCAAGAATTGGGTTACTATTTATTTATTTAAGACACTTATCTGTTAGTGATTCTCAGACTCATAGAATAGTTTGGGTTGGAAGAGACCTTGAAGATCATCCAGTCCAGTCCCCCTGCCGCAGGGACACCTCCCACCAGATCAGGCTGCCCAAAGCCCCATCCAACCGGGCCTTGAACACTTCCAGGGAGGGGGCATCCACAGCTTCCCTGGGCAACCTGGGCCAGTGTCTCACCACCCTCACAGTAAAGAATTGCTTCCTAATATCTAATCTAAATTTACCCTCTTTCAGTTAAAAACCATTACCCCTCATCCCATCACTACATTCCCTGGTAAAGAGTCCCTCCCCATCTTTCCTGTAGGCCCCCTTTAAGAACTGGAAGGTTGCTATAAAGTCTCTCCAGAGTTTTCTCTTCTCCAGGCCAAACAATCCCAACTCTCTCAGCCTGGCCTTACAGGGGAGGTGCTCCAGCCCTCTGATCATCCTCATGGTCCTCCTTTGGACTCACTCCAACAGCTCCATGTCCTTCTTATGTTGGGACCCCAGAGCTGAACGCAGTACTGTAGGTGGGTTCTCATGAGAACAGAGTAGAGGCAGAGAATCACTTCCCTTGCCCTGCTGGCCACACTTCTTTCGATGCAGTCCAGGATACATTTGGCTTTCTGGACTGCAAGTGCACATTGCTGGCTCATGTTCAGCTTCTCATCAACCAACATCCCCAAGTCCTTCTCCTCAGGACTGCTCTCAATCCATTTTCCACCCAGCCTGTATTTGTGCTTGGGATTACCCCGATCCATGTGCAGGACCTTGTATTTGGCTTTGTTGAACTTCATGAGGTTCTCACAGGCCCACCTTTCAAGGCTGTCATGGTCCCTCTGGATGGCATCCCTCCCCTCCAGCACGTCAACCACACCACACAGCTTGGTTTCACTCGCAAACTTGCTGAGGGTGCACTCAATCTCACTGTCCACATTGCCAACAAAAATGTAAACAGCACCAGCCCCAGTACTGTCCCCTGAGGAACACCACTCATCACTAGTGTCCACCAGTCTCTTAGAAGTCCTTTCAAATATGTTAGAGGAAAACTATGATTTTCAGTGTGTGACTTGACTCCCTTCCCTTGCCTTTGAGTACAAACTCATCTGCACACCTATTTCTTATCTGAAGTATAGAGGACCTTTGTGAGTTTCAAACACAACATTTTGGAAATTCAATGTAAGCATAGATACCTGTTCTGAGGAAGTGAATTATTTTAGTTGAAAATTTCTAAAATGTCGTACTAAAAGGTTACCAGACTTGAGAAACTTCAGATCACTTGGTAGAAGTCAAGTAAAATAAGAATAAGATGAAATAGGGGGTTACAATAGAAAGCATCAGTGTTACTTGTAGTAAAAGCTGATTGTCAGTTTTGCTGACATGTATGTATGTGTGTGTGTGCATGTATTTTAGAGTATGCGCTGTGTGCCTTGGTTGATAAGTCTCTAGTCAATAGAAAGAATATTAAAATATTCAGCATGTTTTAAATAGATGCACTGCAAAACCAAGTTCTGGATTAATTTTGGTTGAATAGTTCTTGTTTCTTAGTTTATAGTGGCAATGATACTGACTTACATAGTTGAACAAATGATTCAATTTCAAAATGTGTATATGATTTTTTTTTCCTGCAAACAGAGGGTGCTGGAAGTATCTTGGTTAACTGCTATCTTTAGGGTAAATGAGCCCAAAACATCTTAGTCTTTTAGAACAGATTGTGGATGTCTGTTTAGAGCCCAATATATAATCCTGTAGCAAGGGTGGGGACTGTGAAAAGATGGGTGGTGGTTCAGTGTCTGTCGACCAAGCTGAACTGTAGGTTTATTGTCACAAAAAAATCTTTCTCCACTTAAAATACAGTGTAGTTGTAATTTTCTGTATTCACATTGCATAGATTGCATCTGTAGCAGCCCCAATAACTTAGCCTATACTGTTGTTCATACAAACACAAAATAAAATGATCCTGTCCCAAATAGCCTACAGACCATGAATAGCGTAAGTCATAAAGACTGGGCCCAGCAGTAATCAGCATGACAGGCCGTGACCTCAACCCTCCTATTGGAACGTGAACATGATACCAAGGAAAGGTGAAGTCTATGGAAAAACTTGCAAGCAAAAGGCCGTGGAGCTGTGTGGTACTTTCAGCCAGTTGGTATTGAACAGGAGGAGAGCTTGGAAGAAAGAAGAGGGATCTGTGACCATTGGCGAGATGGTGAGAGGATGTGACCATTGGCCAGAAGTGGCCATTGAAAGAGGGATTGCTAGGTTGAAGGATGACTTGAGGAAAAACTTAGCAAAGGTGAAGGCAACACATGCAAGTTGCTTTGGCATTTTGTGTCAGAGAAGAAGTTGTTACCAGAAGAAGGAAAGAAAAAAGATGTGAGGAATTAGGATCTCTGTAACATCCTTATTAATGAAAATAAGCAGAAAAGGTCACATTTGCTTCTACCACAGAAAGACAAGGTGCAGCGATTAAGGTGAAGTTTTACATGCGGGGATAAAATGCCACATTTAAGATGAAATACGTAGAAGGAATCTGCTAGACCTCAGTGTAGCTTCAACAGCAATGTGCTGGCGTGAGCTGGTGCCCACCTAATTGGTGTGAGTGACAGGGTCACCCTGTGGACTAGAACATCTGAGAAAACATTATTTATGGGAGTGGATTAAAACTTGCTATGCATGGATGCATTGCACTGCAGTTCCATGCATGTTTTACACTGATGCAGCCAGCACTGCTCCCGAAGCACCACCTGCAGCTGGGAGCTCCACCTCTCCCTGGTGCCCAGAGAAAGGAATAGAGAAGCTCTGCTGAAGGTGCATGAATGCATGACTGGAGCTGTGTGAGGAGAGGAGGGAGAGGACAGAGTCGTGAAAACTGAGGGACCATTAAACACTTGAGCAGTTGTAATATACTTTATTTGTTGGAGAAAAAGCATGGAAAGCAAGGAACAGTATTCATCTCCTGAACCTATTTCTCCTATTCTCCTGAGGCCTCCAAAGGCCCCTTTGAAAAGTACTCTGGTGAAACAGTTACTATGTTAAAAGTGTGTTCTTTATAGTTTTTTTATAATGGAATCTGCTTTAACTCAAGTAAGAGGTTTGGTCTTGTTATTAAATCTAAACACAATAAACCTAGAAAAGCAATCTATTTATATTTCTTCTTATTAAACAGGAAAAAAAAAAGAAATCCATCGTTTGGATTCTAGATAATCCATGTAACATTTAAAGATGCTTTACTTTCAAGACCACTTCTTTCTTTTAATAGGAATAGAATACTGCTGTCTGTGGCTTAATCTGAATAAACATCTCCATTGTTTCTCTCTGTAATGATCACTTCAAACACTCTCTTTACCAATTTGTTTTTCCAAAGAGAAAAAAAAATACTCAGCCACTAAAGATCAGCGGAAGGATTACATATTTCACCTCTCCAAAGCCTAATTTCTCCTTTTGAAGGGTAATAGTCTCAGATTCCTAATACAACCTAAAATTGGATTGCTTTGGCCTTCTACCAGACTATAAAAGAGTTATCATCTGAGCGAGGGTGCAACCATGCTGTTGCCCATGCACCGGCCCTATTGAATTTGCCTGGGGGAGGGGTGCAGTTCTGCCGTGCTGAGCAGCTGCAAAATTGGACCTTCACAATAGAAATTAATCTGGTAGGCAGCCAGGAAGAACAAATATCAGGAGCTGGGTTTCTCCCCAGTTACAGACCCACAATCACACAATGCTTCACCCCCCAGATCTGCTTTGCTGGCTCGATTTCTGTGTGTAAGAGAGCCTGCCCTCCAATCACTTCAGCAAGCATCTTCTGTGTTTCAGCACCCTGCCCGCATACAAGAATGATGGAGTCAGCATGCAGAGCGGAGGCAGGCATGCATGAACACCAAATCAAAGCCAGCTTGGTCTAGTTTTAGGCCAGATCACTTTTTTGAGAGTGTCCTTTCAATAATGTCTTGTGGGCTTTCAGATTTTTATTCAGATTAGCTACACATACTGGCAGTTATAAAGAATTAATTCTGTTTTCTGCTGGTATTTTATTTTTTCCCATATATCCACAATTTGCTGAGAAGATCCCCTCTCTCCACCTCCAAATAATAATAAAATCTCTGTACATCCTCCAACCCTACTTTACATATTTTTCTCTTCTAGAACATCTGTACCCTACATACTTTTTCATTCTCCCCTCACCCTTTTCTCCTCAGCTGCTCTATGTTTTTATGTCTCTCAGGAGGGGTTAATTCTTTACAGCTGCATCCTGCTTGCCAGGAGTCTCACATGTGCAAATTCTTAATCTTTTCTATTGCTACAGTAACTCCCAAGGCTTTAAACACCCCCTACCTAAAACTGGCCCTTTTCCAGAAAACTTTTCATATTCCCTCACTAAAAGATAATTTGGTCCCCTGCAGGGTTTGTGCTGTTATTTAGCACAATTGCCTAAGTAGAGTTCCTTATTTCCACATAATAATTTACAAATTGGAATTTAATTTAGAAATTTAAACCCCAGAGTATTGAATTTCTCTGGTTGCTGCACAGCTGATATGTTAGTTTTGTTAGTGTTTTTTTCTGTTTTGGTTTGGGGTTTTTGTTATTGTTTTGGTTTTGGTTGGTTTTTTTAGAAAATGGCACGGTTTTCGTCTGTTTTGCTTTTAAAATTCAATTTTGAATAATGTGTGTAGTCTAGCGATTGTAATGATAATGATGTGAAATGCAATTTGTAATGTCAACTGATGTAGCAAGGCTTCCTTTCCATGAAATACAGAAGCTGACTTAAATAAGGAATGACTTAACTGAGTAAGTAGAAAACATCCTACATTTCTGTTTAATAGGAGATTAACAGTTATTGACATTTATTTAGCCCACTTATTTTTTAATTTAAGATATTAACTCAATACAGACTGTATGTGGTTTATATTCACAATCAGTTATGGACATGTAAAAGCATATATTGCATGATTCTCACTAAATACAAATCCATGCACAAATAGAAATGCATCCACTAGTGTGTGCACACACACAACTGTGCTAGGGACACACAGACATACACACACACATTGTTTTGGCCTGGGATGACTGATAAGCTGACATTTTTTTCTGTCCTCTGTCTTTCTCTTTCTGGTGTGTTGTCCTGATTTCATATATATTTTTCAGCTACTGATTGGATATCATTATGACACTTCCAAGCTTCCAAATAAATAATTTATTTTGAAAGTTAGATGTGTCATAATAAAACATTAAGATACTCCAGGCAATGCATTTCTGGTTGATTATATGCCTCCAGTGGTATTATAAGGCACAGGGAGAGGACTGAGTGATTTTAAACACCTGACAAGTGCAATAATCCCCAAGAACTGCATGGCCTGGAGCATCTTACTGCTGTTATGAAACAGAATTTATAAATAAAAATAAGAAGAACAGCCAAACCTATTTATTTATTGGGCATTATGACACTGGTATGACATCACTGAGGACCAATCAGTAACCTTGGTTTACACTGACTGCTAACAGTCATTTCCTAACGTGAACAATAAACCCAAATACTTCTAAGAAAATATTAAACAGTTTTGAGTTTAGTGTGTGCAAAGACAACATAAAGGTGGGTTAGTTACAATTCAGACACATGAACTGTTTAGTATATACAGAAAGTCCCTGTAGACCAATTAAATAGCCTTCCAAACAATGTTGACTATTAATTCACATAGTATTTATAACTCAAGTGAGTTAAATTTTAACATCTCGGATAAGAGGTCTGTAAGGAGGAGAAAGAGATTTCCTTAGGACAATAACCAGATATGAATTGTGTTTAGTCCTGTGAAGAAAATTTTAAACAAACCTTTTAACAGCAAAGAGGTTATGAGAGATGTAGGAATGCTGCTTGTAGAGTATTTTCTCATTAGGAGTGGATAAAGGTATCCAGGCATACCTGGATAAAGAAGTCTAGCTCTGAAAACTATAATATGTATAGCTTGTAAAACTGTAACTGTAAGGATGTGCTGCAGCATATAGTAGCAGCACCAAAGCTGTAGTTAAACAAATATTGTGGTAAAGAACAGATATAATGAAGTGGATTTTCTTCTGGTTCATATATAAAAATATGAACACAAACATAAACATATATATCTATATATGTTTATAGATATATCTATATAATATGTATATCTATATATATTTATA
>NW_010205096.1:0-16789 GCF_000695765.1 Mesitornis unicolor | reverse complement strand
TCCAGCCAGTTTTTGACCCAGCAAAGCATAAAATATCTGATTACTTTTTCAATCTCATTGATGTCTTGGACTCAAATTTGTTATCTTGCAGTGAGTTCCATAGGTTTAATTACTGTTTTGTTCAATGGTTTTTTCCATTGATTTTATATTTAAGCCTTTCCTTTTTAATGCACTTTACCTTCGTATGTATTTTAAAGGAGGGCAAATAAAAAAAGTCAATCTGTTACCCGTAACCTTCATTACTGCCAATTACCTTTCTTAGGTCACCTCTCATTTCCTCCACAGAATAGGAGGATTTTCCTGAGCTCCAAGTATGTTTACCTGGGAAAATACCCGTGGCAGCTTGCGGAAATTTAGGAGAGATCAAAAGAATAGTCTGAAAAGAGAGTTTCTAGAATATTTTCTGTTCGTTCTCTAATATTCTTAAATTCATTTGTTTGTTTCACACTTGAAAGTTAAAAGTCTACTTATGGAAGCCCTGGAGTCATGAAGGAGCAATGCATCCACTCAATGTAGGTGTTTGAGAAAAGTCTAGAATGTCTCCTGGCCCTTTGAGAAAAGATGACACAAGCTTTGGAAACACAAGTAAGTGCATGGCATGGAAGATGGGCAAATGTACTCTGCACTTGTACCAACTTCTCTGGACCAGTCGTTCCCCAGTCTGGTACAGCAGAGATAATCAGGTTCTGCTGTGAAGCTGACCAGGCTTGCTCTGGGATGGGGAAGGGGGACAGGATTTGTTCTGACAGACGACTTTACAAGAGTCCCTCCTTTCACTGTTGTGTCCCATTTCAAATGAGGGCACAGCAGATACTCCCTTTTAATCGTTAACAACCTGGCTCTAGGTTGCTAGGTCTCATTTGAATTCCTTGGTCCACAGCCACTGCCAGCTTTCCCGAGTTTTGAATTACGCATTCTTTCTCTCAAGTCAATAATGTTACTCAGAGCAGATGTATGTTCTGTAATTGATTAGTTATCTCTTCATGGCAAGTAGTTGTGTTTGTGATCGAGTAAGCAGGTTCATAGATTCCCTTGATCAAAGCATCAGAATCTGATTATGCTTCCTATGAAGAGCATCCTTTGAAGTGGATCAGCACTCAGGTAATTCAATTATCTTCTTTCTGGAGAATTCATCTTGAAAGGAGGTCATTTGCTCAGGTACAAAGAGGTGGAAGTTACTGTTTCCATTATGACCATCTGGTGACTTTGTCAGCCTCTGAAAAAAAAGGATTATGTGGAGATTATTTACTCTGTCTGAGAGGTGAAGCTTTTAAAAAAACTTTCCTTTTTAAAAAGTTATTATTCTGTAGATTAAATAAATACAACTAATTTCTCTAAAATTGATCCTGTATTATATTGATCTGCATCTGACCCTTACTACACTTCTAGAACAAATGAATTTGCCAAGTTTACACTTAAGCTGTAGTAGGGCTTTTCCGAATGCTATACAAACTCAGATTTTTACTGACATTTGCTTGTCAGCCAATTTATTAGCTCTTATCCTCCTCATAATTCTGGATGAAAGTTCATTTTTCAAACCAGGCAGCACTCTTTTTTTTCTTTCTCTACTTTTACACAGGGCTGAAAGTTTCCAAGGGATATCCAATAATCCAGGAATTATTTTTCCACACTTTTTCTTTCCCACGAGTGTATCAGCATTTCTTATTTCACTATTAAAATAGATCAATGGTTCTTATTAGGTAGCAAAAAAATATAAAGAAATGAAAAGTACTGCCAAATACTACTTTAAAGCTGAGATCTCCCAAGAAAGGTAGTGGAAAAAAGTCGAAGGCATTTTTAATTTGAGCACCTTTAAAGGTTAGGATTATGTTGTTCATTTCCATCTTACATATGAACTTCTTCGTGTCATTTATATTGTCGATACATAGGAAGTTTGCAGCACAGTCTCCCGATGCAATGGACAGACGCTTCAGACAAGGCCTACAGAAGGTCCTGTTAGTACTGAAATCTTCCTTCAGTTCTCAGTTAAGTTGGTATGAGAGTGAAGTGGTGAATAATTGCTCTGTAGCATGATAGATTTCATCCTGAGAGCATCGGGAAGACTCCAAATGGATGGAAGAGATTTTTCCTCAGATGTGGAGACAGTATAAAAATGCGGTAAAACAAAACAATTAATTTCCTCTTTTTTTCTTCTACTCCACAGCACTCCTGCTATAATCTTTCGTTTCTTCTCAATGGGAAGATCAGATACTAGAAGGACTCTTATCTTCAATGTGGGTCTGATGGCTTTAGGATCTGACAAACATTGCAGGGTTAGAAGCTACAATGAAGGCTGAATGAGTGAAAAGAAGTCAGGTTAAGAAAATGGAAAAGTCAGCCTTTTAAAACAACTATAAAAATAACAGCCTCTTTCTGTGGCATGTGGAATATTTGAATGGAGGGGGGAAATTAGATAATCCTTGATTCTTTCTCTTTTTTTCTTTCCTTTTTTGGATTTGCTTGGATGAATTCCATGGCCAGAATGGTGCCCCAGTTCCTATCTCCATAACAAACAAAGGGCAACACAGCCTGGCAGGATCCAGCAAGGAGCTTCCAGTTAGGAGTCTCCACCTCAGTGTTTTCTTTCCTGTCTTTCTTTAGCCTTCAGGATGTCTCTCTAGGGCATAAAAGGGAAAGATGTGAAGGCATCATAACATTTATAAATAAGTTCTCTTACACATTCTTTGTTATCACTGGACATCAGGAAACATATGACAACAATACTTCCTGAAGTGGTAGTATACACAGTGTATCTTTGTAGTTAGCTTGAATTATGTGAACTTTCACTTTAGATCTCAGACCATTCTCTGCTGGTGGATGTTCAGTGGCCCTCGGTAAATCTGTCAATTGTAGAGGACAAGGTGATCCCCAGATTCAGTGTTTATAAGAACTGACACATCCTGCCAAGTACATGTTCCCAGCTGGAAGGCAGAATGATAAAAATGGAAATAGCTGAAGGAAAATGAAAAATAGCCAGCCTTTGAGAGTTTTCAAGGGAGCAGTCTCCTTAGGACCATGTGGAATTTCTGAAAGAGCTCTTTAAACCTCTCACTGTGAAGAAATGCCTTTTTTGTGAAAAGGAGGGCAGGCCCACAGAAGTATATTGAGTATTTAATATCTCTTCTTTCTTCTCTCTTCAGCTGGTGTCACTTGTGCCTCCTCCTTGCTCTTTAGGCTGCTCCGTGTTTGCCTACCTGCGGCCCCTTTGAGATCCTTCCTGCGATAAGTAATATTTCTCTATGCACTTTTGATGGGAACTTTCAAGTGGAGACAAAGGCTTCAGGCTCCTTGCTCCAGCTGGTTTTTTGTACATTAGTTTTGTCTATTTTGGGTGACCTATGAGACCAGCCCCAGCTAATTAATTCTACAACCTTCCATAATTTCATAATTTTCCATGCACACATACACACATGCTTTTTGTGTCAAAAATAGTTCTGAAATTGTCAAATCAGAAAATGCATGCGTGAATGTTATTTGATTCTTCTGTACATCCCTTGGCTCTGCTTTGTACACATCTCACCTGTTTATATTTCTGATGTTCTGGGGCGTGTTTCTAAATATCCCAAAATATGGTATGTCAACCGCTTTATCTGAATGGTATGAAGATTCATTTTCCTGGTGGAAATAATTCCTTTCTGCTCTCCAGACAATTATCTGCTCTTATGACCAAGGCATTATCTTGATTGCTAGCTCCATCATCTATATTTTAAAACTCATAATAGTCTCTAAGAAACAATTGCTCTTGATTCTGGTTTTGCATGTGCTTTTTCCTTGACTATACTTATATATGTATCAAGAACAATTCAATTGTAATGTTTTGTATGTTATTCCTTTAAAGAAGTGCAGTGTCCTTCCTCATTCTGAATCCTACTGACCAAAACTATACTTTATGTGAAACATAAAGAGTGGTCTGAAAGCACCTTCTTCCAGGTACAGATAGAAAGATACTTTGGCCCAAAAGAAGACTTCTTGCATCCTTTAACAAAACAAGCACAATTTTAAGCCACTTTCCCCCTTCCTATTGCAGGGAGTGCTGAAAGATGTCTTTGGTTCTAGCAAAAGAAGTAAATTTTGTGTTTTACTACTTTAAAATGTGGGAGCAAGCAAGTCATGCCATCATCATCACAATCCTTGAAGTGACTTCTTAAGCTTGAGGCCTGAAGTTACATTTATTCCCTAGAGTCAGTGTAAGTATTTACAGGAACTTTTGTGGTCCTGTTGCGTTGTGGTGATCCCCTTGCGTCCCTGAGCTGTGTTTCAGCTGTGTGAACCTGAGCAACAGGATCTCATCTAATTTACCTGTGTCTGTCTATTCTGTAAACTGAGTAAGACAAGACAGGGCTGCTGGTTCCAAGATGTCTCTAAAGCACCTACTGCAATAGATCCTAGTCTTTAAGTCTCTTAGATGCTAACATGCCATTATTAATTATAATAATAAATATGAGATCTTGATTAGTAGTTTACATTTTACCAACACAGTTGAATAGAATGCTCTTCTCTAGGCAGTAGTTAGATAGATGGGAACTGCAAAGTGAGGCTTTTTTGGTTGTGTGCAGTGCAGGCTATATGCGGGTCAAGCTCCGTCAGAGCTGTTAGGCCTGTTGGGTCAATACCTCATCCTCCATTACAAACATCTCCTATGAAATAATAATTTGTTACTTTGGCACAGTTAACCTAATTTAATTATGACTTTTCTACTCTTCTGAATCTCCTGAGAGTATATATCTCAAAATGCTCATACTGTGAGCGTTCCAGACTTACTGCTTAAATGAAGGTCCATTTACTGAGATACTTTATTTTTAAAGTCATGGCAATATGTGGTATGAACCCATGTAAAGTACTTTGAAGGGGAAATCTATAATCAGTAAGCAAAAAAAAGACATTACTTAGCTGTTCCTTTGCTTCTACTGCTGCTGAAGAGTAAATTCCATTTCATATAATGAAGATGGCAGTTGCATTACAGTACGTGTGTGACCATGGAGTTATCCTGTTGAGAACCATGGGACACTGATAAAATGCAGACACGTGAATGTTGCAGCAGTAGCCAAGCAATGAGGAAGTTAAGTGACTGAGACTGTTGGTATGGAAATGGAAATCTTTAGATGGAGGTGTCAGGATTTTGACATGTGACTCTGACTTTAGGCAGTTTTGCAACTGATACTGAAAAGGGGGAAAAAAGAAACATCATATTAAAAGAAAAAAGTTTGCAAACTTTGCAGACCAAAAATATAAGCCATTCAAGCAAATCACTGAAAACGCAGCTCCAGTGTCCATATGTTGTTCGTTCTGAGTAGCTGTGGTTTGCAGCTGGAGTGTCTGTCTGACCGGCTGGGGATGCCTGGAGCCTGGCTGGAGCAATGCTGCTCCCCGCCGTGTCAGCAGGGCTCCAGCTGATGGCTGCATGAACTGGATGCTTAATTCGCTTTTCTTCTCTCTTCTTCTCTCTCTCTCTCTCTCTCTGTATACGCCTCTCTCTGTATCTTACACAAACTTTGAGTCATTAGTGGACTGCCTGCTGTAGAGATCTCCGGGCTTTACACAGTCTGACAGTCTCTCTGTCACTCGAAAGGAGATCTGAACCGAATCACCGCAGAGAGAAGAAAAATCTCTCTTATGAGAGCTGTCACCTTGCTTTTAAAGATGGCTAGGATTTGAAGGGGGGGGAAGTATTTAGAAATAATGTATTTATTTCCATAATCCAGCAAACTTTTTCTAGCTTGAAATATCTTATTGTTGTACAGGGAGTTTTCTTTTGTCTCCTTGTTCTCTGTGACCTCCTGTGTGACTTTGTGTACCATGATGTGAGGGACCACAGTAATCTTAATCCATCCCATCCATGGGAGACAGTAGCTCCTGACTGATAACTCCTATGAACAACTTCTGGAATTAAATTATTTTATGTTGATATAAATTGTAAATGTTATAAATCTACATTGGTTTTCAGCTAAATATTGAGTCTTGGGTTTTCTAGAAAAAATGGACCTGTGGATCTGATAGAAACAGAGCTGTGGTATGTCTCTGTTCTGTATTTCACTTAAAAACAATTACAATAAAGAATTCCTAATTATCTTGAACTCAGCACTGCAGCTGGACTACAGTAAAGATTTGAATTATATTTCTACTGTGCTGAAAGGTTCTGTGTAAGAAATGTTGCCAATATCATGTCTACACCTGTTCATTGTGAATGTACGAGTCTTCTTGTGACTTTGTTTCATCACACTGAAATGGCAGTAATTTCTTTTTCACTTTGTCTCTCTTCTTGTGGGCAGAGGTCGGGGGGAAACCAACTCAGCCCAGCAGGCTCTGGTGCCACGCTGCACCGGTAGAAGCCCCTCTGGCACCAGGCACAGTGAGCACCTAACTCAATTTCTTGCGCTTTTGACAAATCAGTATATGTATCTTTTTTGATATGGAAAGGCTTTCAGCAGCTTGGTGAGGTCTTTGTCTCCGACAGCAATGTCTGAAGTAAGTTCAGGATCTCTTCTTCTTGTGAATATTCTGTATGTAATATGTGCTTTGACTTCTCAAAACTTCAGTTGCTTTCTAGCATTACGAGCTACAGGATACTTCCAATCCAGAACGCTTCACTTCAAAATTAAGCTGTCTACTAATCGATAAAGCATCCCTTGTGTCCTTTTGAAAAAGCCCGGCTCTGAAAGGTGGAGGAAGGGAAACCTCCAGTATGATAGCCATTGCCCGGGCCGTGTGATTAACATGCTGGGGTGGATTCTCAGCTGTGCAGAGTTTGGCCCTCGTGGCGCTGCGCAGAGCCAGAGCGAGCGGTGGCACGGAGCCACTTTTCCAGTCCTTTGATGCGGGGCCAGGCAGGGCAGAGCTGCCTGGGTGCCTGCTCAAAAGCAGCCTGAGCCGTGTTGGAAACTGGACAGCTCTGATGCTGTGGTGGGGGCTGCTGGCCCAGACAGTACCCCCACCCCCAGCCCTGCTGTGGTGCCACCCTGGGCATTGTGCTCTTCTGCATCCCAGCCCAGTTTGGGGCCCTGTCAGTTGTCACCAGGAATCCTGCCCACACCTTTATAGTTACTGCCTTTAGAAGTGAAAAAGCAGCCACAGTCAGAGACAAAAAAAAATTGCCTGTTAAATTTACAAATGAAGGAAACACCTCTTTCACCAGTGCATTAATCTTATTTTGGAACGAACCCATTTTTAATTATTGAACTTTATTTCAATGTCTAAATCCATTCTATTGAGTGTTACTCTTCATCTTGAATAACTATTTTATTTTTTTAAGATTCTACTTACCATTAAGTGTTTATCATTACAGGTATTTGAGGAAATAACATCTGCAATTTTGGAAAGCATTGGCATATTGGAAAAAAAGTTGTTTCCTAGATTAGAGTGAAACACTTATCTTTTGAAGTGAAAGTATTTCACTTATTTCTTAAATCTATAAAATGTTACTTCCCAATGAGGATTTTATTTTGTGGGAGTTTTATCAGATCTTAATTCTGAGAAAATATTCTTTCTTCATTAATCATGTGCATAGACCACATAGTTGTGAACTGGTTGAGATGAATGTGTTTATGACAAAAATATCCTTTTGACTCTTCTACTGTTGTGATGCAGTTTTCTGGATTTGAAATTTTCAAACTATTCCATTAACATTTTCTTTTCAAAGGTAAGAGCTATTTCAAATGGAAAGCTTGCCACTTGCTGCTACAGGAGTGCTCTTTGAACGAGGTTGTCTGGATTTTTCCCTTTGGATGATGAGGGAGGGACAGACGAGGCTGTGTGTCTGCCTGGGGTGGGCTTCCTGAAACATCGGGTACTGGCTCTGCTGGAGACAGAGGAGTGGGGGGACAGGGTAGGGAGGTGAAGCATTCTTCTGGAAAACCTGCTTTTTCTCTCTTGTTTATTTTAAAATCTTATTCTGAATGTCTTGAGATTGCTCTAGTTCTGAAATTTCTGGCTTGCTTTCCAGTTTATATTGGTGAGTTGTTCTGTCCTCGTAACATGCAATTAATAGTATAAAAGGTATGAGAGCTCTGTGATACACTATTCCTGTTACGCTATTACTCTTCAGTGATCAAGCTAGCAAAGTCTGCATCTTAGTACAAATCTGTACTTAGCTTTCACATTTGTAAATTGGGACTGCGCTCCCTTGCAGTGTTAATGTTCTGCTATCCTGTTTATTGTTTAGAGCTCACTGACAGAAAAGAAAAAAATCTCAGCTTTGAGAGTCAAAGAATTCTTTTTTTAATATCACCGTTTGAGTAAATAAATATTTGTTCAGCTTTAATATATTGCTAATTATTTTAAAGTTTGGTTTTTTTTTTAAAAAAAACTAAGTTCATTTTGTAAAATGCCTTTATTTCACTGGATGCCATCAGAGCACCTTTACCTTGGGTGAAGTGCCTACTGTCTGCTGTGAGACCAGGCCTGTCCAGCCCACACTCCACGGGTGTGAACCCCTGGGGCTCTGCGAGATGGCGCAATGGCATGGCCTTTCTTCTTCTTGTCTTAAACCCCTAGGAAACAGTTGATCGTGGTTTAGATGTCGAATTCTTTGTATCTTACTTCCCCTGGAAATTGCAATGCATTTCCCTAATCATTTTTTAATCTCTAGGCCTGAAAGGAAGAAGTTCATGAAAAACAGGTTAAAAAAAAAAAGCCTTGAAATCGATGAAAAGCTGTGTCCTGGAGAAGTGCTAGTGCTTTGTTGCTTTGGAGCAGGGACATCAAATTTGGCAGGAACAAAGATGCCTTCAGAGAAACCTTTTCCTGTTCCCATGAAAAACTTCAAGTGACCAACTGCTGAAAAAATGTTTACAAATGAAATTCTCATCTGTTTCTTCCTAAATGGTCCAGCTGTAGGGGACAGAGTTTTGAAACCAGATCTGGAGGTTTGGAAAGCACACCTACAGGGATGTGCAGATGAAAGAGGGAAGCTGACCGGGACAGGGAACTTCATCGGAGCCTGAGACCCAGAGAGCAGCATTTTAGAGGGAGGAGATGGAGTTCAAAGGGAAAGCATAGGCAGGGGACAGGCAAGAGAGCCTTTCAACTGGCCTTTAACCTCTCTAACCAGTGATGCACAAGCTCTGCCAAAATTGTTCTTTTTTTTTTTTTTAAACCAGCTTCCAGTGGGAAACCATAAAGGTCCTAATGCTGATACCAGGATTTAAGGACACTTGGTACTTAAAAGAATCAAGACCTTAGAAAAATTACTTCTCGTAGTAGTGGTAAACCTGACCTAAAATATTTCTGAAAGAAAGTCTTTTCTATGAGATATTAAGCTAACAAGATGTGTTAAATTCACGTGTCATGCTTTGAAAGCTTGAGTTTAGAAGTGGAAGCTCTCTAAGTTCACAAGAAAGATTAAAAAGGAGGAACAAGGAGAAACATGGGAACAAGAGAGGAAGGACAACGTAAGGCAGTTTTTCCTAACCCTCTGTGACCAAGGCAGGCTTAGAAAGTTACAGCCTGTCAGATTGATAGAAACAGTTGGCAGTTATTTTACTCAAGATTTCAGAAATAGGAAAAATAATGAAGGGCTGCACGTTTAAGGTTTCTGAAGCTTTCCAAGAGCTCCTCTCCTGCCAGCTACCTTCCTGCACGTAAACCAAAATGCCCTGTAGTCTCTTAAAACTTTTCTCTAACACACCTTTCTAGAAATCTTTAACTCTGAAATGTAAATCTGTAAGTATCATTGCAATGTAAAATTGATTCATTAGTAAGTAGTTGTGTACTACTTGGAACTTGTAATTAATTTGTCTTTGAGCAAGTTCCAAAACCACATGAATCTTGGAAAGTGGAATGAACGTTGCTTGTGTACCACATCAGGCATCTTGGATGGATATTCACTTGTTACTGTTATATATGTAATCTTTTGGGTGAGTGCCCTAGAGAACAGGAACAGTAGGTGTCCCGCAGCAGGAAATAGCTGTGTGGAGATTGTACGGAAATGCAGACTTCTCAAATCGTACTTTCTCATGTGCAGCGTGGCTTCGCTCTTTTGTGCTTTAGCGTGGCACTTTTTGGGCACAGCAGACTGGCACGCTGCAGTGGGGACCAGGAGAGCAGCCGCAGAGCTGTGTTCGTCAGCAGTGTCCTTGCTCTGAGCATCCTCCCCAGCACAGGAAAATGCTCCTCCCACAGCCCGGCACCCCACTGTTCATTAAATGAGTCAAATGCAACAGGATTGTACTGAGGTGAGAGGATCAGCCATACAGCATTGTCATCCTGAAGTACTGAGAATTAATAATGTTTTAAATAAATACAATTGGAACTTTATTTTCTGGTTTGTGAGCTTATAGGGAATATTTGAATGCCTTTTCTCAGAAACCGCAAAGGCTAGAAACTTTCCTTCATTTGTGATTCTTACATTATTAACTGGCTCCAGATGTTGTAAGAAAATACATATTGCATCGTTCAGGTAGCAATGTTGGGAAGAACGATCCGAAGAGGCCAATAGTTGTTCCTTCTCTGAGAGGCAACATTGAAGGCAATTAGGTGTAGCTGATCAGATAAATATTTGTGAAGTAAAATGTGGCCATTGAGGATAATGAAAGGTAGTTTGGAATTTCTCTGAGACCACTAACTACAGAAAGGGCATCAGATTAAACGGGAGTAAAAAGAAAGTAGACATCTCACTTATTTTCTGCTTCAACGCCATGTACAGAGGTGCTTTAGGGAAGCCTTTACAAAATGCATCTTCGAGAGGCCAAAGCTCACTGTGAAAAGGAGAAAATTGTCTCTATAGTAATTTGCACGTACGTAAAATAGATTTGTACTTTGTGTACTCTCTATGTGAGATCTGAGGTGTTTTATCTGTATGAGACTGCATATTGCTCATCGTGCACTGACTAATACGGAATTTACTAATGCATGTGAATAGACATACTTATAGTGAAAAGTTTAAAGCACAGAGGTTAAAAAAGATGTCATTAGGCTGGTGGATTCTCCAGAATACATTTCCTTTGAGAAAATGTGTCATACTATATATTCTTCTCTATAAATTGCAATGGTTTGTGGTTTAGAAAAACTGCAGGGAAATTGGATATTAGAATTGGGTTTGCTTCTTTGGCTGTGAGAAGTCCTGGCCTAATAGCAAAATTCAGGACAGTATGTGAAAAGTATGAGGAAATCAACATATTGGATCATGGCAGACACACTGTATTTATGCATTTAATACTTCCTTTTGGGCTGTCTTGTTAATATGGCATTTTGAATAATAGCAGGATATCAATTAATTCCATGCGAACTGCACAAGTGAACTCTACTTGAAATGCAAATCCCTCCCGATGCCAAGGACCGCAGTTGCATTCACTGAGATGCAGGTGTAGGTGTACTTGTAGAGATTATGATACAGGAAACAACAGCATTGTAGTGAATTAAAGTGGTGTTATCAGATTGGGCTGTCCCATGAATTCTGCACTGCGTGTACGCTATGCAAATCAACTTCCGGTAAAGACTGCATGGACACCACCTAACTCACGCTCACAGAGTCTGGGGCACATTATCCATAGGTCTGCGAGATGAAAGGCCAGCCGTGAGCTAGCCCTTCACCCAGCAAATCCTTCCAGCCAGGCAATCTTTAATGAGAAACACTAAGGGACGTGTTTCCAGCTCTTCTCTAGGTTTGGTCAACTTCTAAAACAAGGCTAATTGTCTACATGTGTGTTGTTCACTTGAAACTCTGTCAAGAAAATAGGCTGGCTGGCTGGGTTTGAAAGTTAGCTCGGATCCTGTAAACAGCATAAGTCTAGTTTGAGCTGAGGGTTAAATTCCACTGATATTTTAGATGCGTATTCTACTACAACACACAAAGAAAACCTAAGCCATTTATTTCGGTCTGAGACCCCATTGAGTTAATGAAATGTTCGTAATACAAACAGCTTGCTGTTATATTTGCTAGCTAAGTAAGTAACTTAAAAATACAGTTTTGAGAATACAGTCTGTAAACAAGTGGGCAGAGTTCACAATTAATACTTCTGTAGGTAAAATGATATCTGCCTATTTGTGTAATTCAAAAAACCCAAAGTGCTCTTTGCATTTGAAAGAGAAAAGGTGTGTTTTCGTAACAACAATTTTAAACCGTTACCACCATTAGAGAAAAAAGGCTTATTTTTCATGTGCATTATGTCATCTGACAAGTCAGTTTTCCTTTAGCAACAAGAAGGAAGGTATTAAAATGAATACAGGTTCACCTTATTCATAATCACAAATTAAAATAATTACTTGCCTACATTAGGATCTGACCGTTAATCTGTTTCTAAAGATAAGCTTTAACTTAAAAATAAATTCTGGGAGCTTTTTGCTTTTGGTTAATTATTTTGCATTATCCAAAATGAACAAATGTAACAGAAATACATTTAACTACAATTCAAATTGGGTGCTAGCCAATCTGGTCGTGTTTGTTTGGTAGTTTAAGTGACATATTTTGTGCTTCCTTGTTGCCCACACTTTTCACATGCACTAAGGCTGGTTTTGGCCTCCTGGGACTGAAGTTTTGGAGAGGAATAAAACAGTCTTTTCCTTGCTATTTACTTTAAAAAGAAAGCTACATGGAGACTCTGATATTTTTGGTAGGCACATGTGGAAAAAACATGTGTAATTGTATGACTGATCCAGCAGATTGTTTTGCTGTATGTTGTGGTATGAAACCAACTCGTGTATGTGTGAAAGTTCTGTGAAGCAAAAAGAGCTTTATGTAGGAAAATGACCTGCTAATGTGCCCTGTGTGTAATTATGCAGACTACTTCATGCATCTCCCTAATGGGCGCATTTTACGTGTAATCTAGTCCAAACTGCTGTATCCATGAGAACATACAGACACAAAAAATATTAGTCATTTGCCAGATGTCTTAAGGTGATGAAGTGGCTGATACAATCCAAGTAAATGGAACATCACAACTGGGTCGCACAGGGCTGTAGCACTGTGATGTATTGTGTGTCTAGTGGCCTGCGGTTATTCTCACTTTCACTGCGAGCTGGAAATTCTTGGCAGAAGTTAAATACCCAAAAGGTGTTTGGCATACATGCAGCATTTATTTTATTTTATCCTTTTTTTTTTTTTTTAATCTTTTCATTGCAGCTTCATCAAACAGTCCCACAAGGTAAAAGTACTTGTTGAAGATGCTGCAAAAACGTGTCTTGTGTAACCAGTTCTGTTTGTTTATTTCTTTTTACCAGACGGTGCCTCAGTACTTCAGGCAGCTTCTTCCTGCCTCAGAGTAACTCAAAGCTCAGTGCACCTTAAAGCACCCTTGGAGCATGGTGACACACAGCATCCTGGGCCACCTGGAAAGAGAAGCATTACAGGGCAGCACCACAACCATCTGTTCTGTTTCTGACATCAGTGAACTGCAACAAGAAAAGGTAAGAGGAAACGAATCTGTGGGGCACAGAGCTTAAGGAGCTAGTTGCAGACTTGTTTCTGTGCTGTGTAAATAGAGAAAGTGCAGCAGATACACTCCATATATGCTATGATATATTAACTTAAATATAAAGGAGACATTAACGCTATGAAGTAATGTTGATAAGTTAACTCTCAATGTGTCTCATCACTCAAAGTATTACATTAACTTCAGTGGAGGTTAGATAACTCAGTTTTATCACTGTATAGATGGCCATGTAAAACAATGTCTGCCTTCTGTAGAGTGCTACCTTAGCAGCTTTTTAAGGAGTGATTTGTTTGCTGGTGCCATGTGATGTGAGTTGCTGGTTACATCTAAGTTCTCTGTTGACTTTCCATTCTCCTGAAACATCCCATAATAGTTCTGTGCAATCCTGCCAAAGTTGTGTAGTAGCAATGATAAGAAGAGGAACGATGAGTCTTGGCTGTGTTCATTTCAATAAATTGCAAGTTACTACTGCGCCTCCCTTTTCCTTATACAACTTTTAGAAGCATGATGGATGTTGCTATAAAGATTTGTCTAATCAATGGAGATATGCAGGAATAATTTGAGACTCCAATTAGTTAGCCAAGGAAATGAATAAACATCAGCTTCTACAGTGATTGAAGAAGCCATAATACAGCTGAAAATGGCTACTTAGATTTTGAGGACTACCTATCTAGTTCTTAATATCTAATGCAGAAGAGTGCAAAGAAGCAGATCTTCTATGTGTTTATAGAATGTAAGGCATATAAATTTGCTGTTGATGCAGTTCACATGTTATGAGTTGCAAAAAAAAAAAAAGTATCTGGAAAAAGTATACTTGGAACAATTCAACAAACTAATGCTTATTGGCTTAAGCCTTGAGAACCTGATCCTACAAAACCAAGCCCACCGTGGAGGTACCAAGGGAAGTTGAATGTGCTCAGCAGCACTTTTCTGAATTGGAGTTTAGGCCACTAAAAGTCATCTGATAGATTACAAGATCCAACAAATTGAAGGGATATCTTAGATAAAGTATGTGGATGGTTTGGGGAAATTCTGTTATAACTTTTAATTTGGTGGTATTTCTGTTATAGCTTTTAATTTGGTTCTTGTTCCATTATGACCATATTGTGGTGAAATGTTTAAACTAGCATAGCTATTTTACTCCTTGGATAATGATTTAAATAAGTATTCTGATTTGGCAGAAGAAAAATTGCGAAACAGCCAACACTTTATGCATTGTTTCATAGGATCATAGAATCATAGAATGCCAGGTTGGAAGGGACCACAAGGACCATCCAGTCCAACCTCTCAAGGTAAAAGTATCGTTTAAATGAGATGAGACAGCACCCTGTCAAGCTGACTCTGAAAACTGACCAGTGTAGGGGAATGTACCACTTCCCCTGGGAGATTATTCCAATGTCTGATTGATCTCATGGTAAAAAAATTTCTTCTGGAGTTACAAGTGTTTGCGTGTTCACGTCAGGTGGGTAAAATATTCAGAAAAGTAAATTTTGACTGATATGACCTAATTCATGCACACTTGTACAGGATTGACAGAAATTTTGCAGGTAGGTCTTGTCTGAGGTACTCAGCATGGCTACAAATGTCCTAATTGTTTGGTCCTTCCATTAGGCACGTGTGTGGGCCCCAGGGTGTGAAATAGTTAAGTGATAAATATTTGAGTGCTTACACATTGCTTTAAGAACAAAAAGATGGGTCAGTTTCAGTGGAAAGTGTTCCTTTTGGAGGCAAAAGCCTGTTTTTCTGTGGAAAAGGTTCATTTTGAAGAGATAACAGCTTAACTACACTGAAGTCATCTCCCAGAGGAATGCAGGAAATATTTACAACTGAGTGTCCATTAACAAAATGTTGTGAACTCTTCCCTTTAAAAATGATTTCTGAAGTTCAAAGGAAGATGTCCCCCATTTTTGGGGGTGAGTGTGTATTGCTGTCATTTGCATTGCTGCTAATGGGGAAGAGCGGGAAGAACCATGAACATCAGTTTGTTTGCATTATTCAATGTAAAGACATCTGCTTTTTGCTGTAACGTTAGAGATGTACAACTAGAGCAGACAGAGACAGCACCATCGCCACCCTAACAGAGGTCTGTGATTTCCAAGGGGTGTTGATTTCTTTTCAATACTTCAAAGAAACCAATCAACCTTCTCCGTCCAGCTTTCGGCATGAGACTCCTGAGCTTTTCTTTTAAGGCCAAGTTATGAACTGCTGAAATGTGGGGGTTTACCACAGAAACCCCAGTGCAAGCTGAGCTCTGGCCATAGTACAATTTAAATTATTTATGCCCAGTGCTGTGTTCAACCCATGTGCACATTTGTCCTTGTCAGTCAACAAGTGTTCTATTAATCAAACAGGAACCCTGGCGCGTTCATTACAAAAGTAAGGACATTGAATTTGGGATGGTATTTTTAGTGCTTTTGACAGACAGGGATTATTAAGCCATCACTCTCTCTTTGCTGCCAACTCCCCTATCTTCCTCCCCTTCTTCTGCGAAGCATTGTCATTTTATTATTAAGAGCACACTAATAGTTAAACGACGGGAACCCTAAACCCCTGACTAGTTCACTGACATGACAGGTTATTTTTTCCCTCTATTCCCTGTCCAAGAACCCCTGCTGCTCTTCCCAGCATGCAGTGCTGTGTGACCCTTAACATCTGGCAGTGATTAATTGTCTTAGTGTCATAGCGATCGCCTTCCTCCCTCTGATCCTCGCTCACTTTGTTCTCCCTTTTAAAGCCAGTGTGCTGGAACCTTTTCTTCCCACTTTTAAATCTGTCCAGTATCCAGGATACTGTGTGTGTCTACTGCGATACAACTTGAAAGAAACCGAAACAGTCAGTTATCTGGCCCTGAAAGTCTGGTCATGGATTCAGAGGGCTTTCTGTTCACTGAAGGGGTGTGCTTGAAAAACAGCGCTAACCAGAATGACACAGATCTTGTTGAACTTGATCCGGATCTCAGGTCCCTTCTAAGCAAACAATGCCATTATGGGAAACGCGATTTTCAGCTGGCGCACGCGGTATTGTGTAGGAGGCTGTTGGCTGCGGCTTACACAACGTTACATAGATTAGGGGCCTGACACCTCCCGCCAGCAGTTACCCCTTTGTACTCGGCTCACCCTGCTGTACCGGGCTGCTGCAAAGGTCTAAACCCCGTCTGGGCCTGGGCTCTGCTCGCTCGACTCCCAGCGTGTTGGGCAGGGGTCCTCTACGCCTGCTGAGGACTGGTGTGTAGGCTGCAGCACTGTGATGGCCTGGGGAAAAGTGAAAACAGAGAAACGCCTGGTGTTTACAGGTGAATTTTAGTGGCTGAGCAATAGCTGGGGAGTACTCGTACCCACCTCAGGTGCTCATTTAATGAGAACACTGGTGGAAGAGAAGACGACTGTACCTCTGAGATACAGGCTTGGAGAGGAGTGGCTGGAAAG
>NW_010205095.1:0-7661 GCF_000695765.1 Mesitornis unicolor | reverse complement strand
CCAATCCCTAACATTCTGTGATTCTGTGTGAGAATATCTGAACTAGATGATCTTTAAGGTCTCTTCCAATCCAAACCATTCTATGATTCTATGATTCTATAATCTCATTAGGCTCCTCTCCTGGACAGTGAGAGAAAAGGAACTTCAGTAACATCAGTCCCCTGACCTGAGTTAGGCATATGCTTTATCACAAATTCAATCACATCTTATTTTCCCCCATTGGATATAAAGCTCAAGTAATTAGTCAAATTGTCACACTGTAGACATATGCAGTCAGATGAGATGGAATGGGACAGGGTGCACTCTCAGCAAATATGCTGGTGATACAAAGTTCATAAAGCTCAAGTAATTAGTCAAATTGTCACACTGTAGACATATGCAGTCAGATGAGATGGAATGGGACAGGGTGCACTCTCAGCAAATATGCTGGTGATACAAAGTTCAGAGGAGTGGCTGACACACCAGAAGGCTGTACTGCCACTCAGCAAGACTTGGACAGACTGGAAAGCTGGGCAGGGAGAAACTTAATGAAATTCAACGAAGGCAAGTGAAGGGTACTGCATCTGGGGAAGAACAACCCCATGTATCAGTACAGGATGGGGGCTGACCTGCTGGAACGCAGCTCAGGGGAAAAGGACCTGGGAGTCCTGGTGTACAGCAGCTGACCATGAGCCAGCAATGTGCCTTCATAGCCAAGAAGGCCAATGGCATTCTGGGGTGCTTTAAGAGTGTAACCAGTAGGTCAAGGGAGGTTATCCTCCCCATCTACTCTGTTCTAGCGAGGCCACAGCTAGAATACTGCATCCAGTTCTGGGCTCACCATTTGAAGAAGGACCAAGAACTGCTGGAGAGATTCCAGCGTAGAGCCACTGAGATGATGAGGGGACGGGACCATTTCCTATACGAGAAAAGACTGAGAAAGCTGGGTCTGTTTAGCCTGGAGAATAGGAGACTGTGGAGGCTATCTCAATGCTTATAAACACCTAAAGAACATTGTCAGGAGGATGGGACCAGGCTTTTTTCAGCTGCGCCCAATGGCAGGCAGTGGTCACAAACTGGAACACAGGAGATTCAACTTAAACATAAACTTCTTTACTGTGAGGGTGACAAAGCACTGGAACAGGCTGCCCAGAGAGGCTGTGGAGTGTCCTTCTCTGGAGATATCCGAAACCTACCTGGATGTGTTCCTGTGTGATCTCCTCTAGATGATCCTGCTCTAGCAGAGGGGTTGGACTAGATGATCTTCAGGGGTACCTTTCAACTCCTACCATGTTTTGATTTTGTGTTTCTGTGAGATAACTCCCATTCTCATATGCTCCATCTTTTGGTAGGACCTTAGGCTCAATGTTTTACGAAACCTGGATGGAAAACAAGGCTTTGTACCTAACCCAAGAATGGTAACCATTGAGATGCCTTATTCCTGGAATTAGTGTTTTAAGTTTGTGTTTCAAATTTGATATTGTAGTCAAAAGCCTATCACAGGATCCTATATCCCTCTCCTCCACAATGAATGCTTTCAGTTACTTATTAATGTTCTAGGTGATTATGCAAAACCCATCTACTCCATTCTCTCCCTCTAAAATTGAGACAATAGTTTCCTCTCATCGTACTGTTGTGAGAGTGATGTTCATTCATCAGTTTGAGGCACCAAACAGTGCAGAGCAAAAAAGCTGTTATTAGCTTGGTTCCACATCTTGTGCTTCAGCATGTTCTTAGAGACAATTTCTAATCACATCTGCAACAAATTGATTTAAGCTGTTAGCATTTTGGAATATTTTATACTGTAAATGGAAATCCTCCTATAGTTCCAAGCTCTAAAAACTAGTTGCATCAAAAATTCCATTTGAAGCGGGGATTTTTCCTCAAAGAAAATCCTTCTGATTATTTCTCATCAAGAAGGTCATCTTTTCCTGAGGCTCTGCTCCAGTTCTTCAATTTTGCCCCTTCTTACTCTGTCTTTTCATACATTTTAAAGTCTATTTTAGGCTTCCAACACTGTATTAAATGTTATCTGTTCCTTTAGATCCTTATTTAATTGTTCTTGTCTTAATTTCATTTCTTGCAATTGTAACTCATTATTCAGGTTATTTCTCACAAGATGGATTTGAGTATTAGGGGGTCGTTTGCTTTTCTATTATAACAGCCACTTCAGGTTATAAATTCTGACTGTATGGAAAAAAATGTGCTTATCCGTTTTGTCAGCATTTGTGTGAAACAGGACTGGGCTTGTGCTGCAGAGACTTTAATGACTGATACAATTTATAACTTTGTATTTTCTGTAGATAATCCTGCTGTCCAATCTCCTGCATGTTGAAGCGCAGAGGAAAACATTTGATTTTTATTGCCATTTCCTGATGCAAGTTGAGTATATGCCTGAAGTGAGAGGATCTTTCAATCTCATGCCTGTGTTTGGAGCTGCTACTTGGGAGAGCAGATGTTTCAGGTAATTGCTAGCTGTGGCATATTTTGCTACTGTTGGGAACAATTATGACTTCATTTTCAGTATGTTGCATCTTTAAACTTCCAAGTATTTGCTGGAGGCTGCTGCCATTTTGTGTTCATTTCAGATAGTGTATGTTGCAGAAGATCCTCTGCTGTCTACCATGGGGGCCTTTGTTCTTCCTTTTTAGCTTGGCTTTCACTTCATTCAAATTAAATTACTGACAGAATGATCCATGAACTGATCTTTGCGCATGTAACAGGAATGTCTATGAAGACTCCCAAGCTAGGTTACTGGCTTGAAACTGGCTAGCTTCATAGCAATCATTACCAAACTGTAAAACTCCTGCCCATTCTGGAGATGTGGGCTCATAAAATTATGATGTAAATTGCTTCCTTGCCCATGATATATCTTACTGGTTATTTTAGGCAACTCTTCAAGCAAAGTGTTGAATGTTGTTTGATGCTTGATCTTCCAAGTCAGGCATTCTCCTAAGCACTAGCAAAAGGGGTTTGGTTTCATATCAGCACTGGATTTCAGGGGACGGTTCTCACATAGTTCAATGCAGTCAAATTTGACTTCATTATTATTAATGCTGTAGCTGTTATTCAACGGGCTTCTGTTGGCTGAACTTGACAAAATTTAATTAACTTTGGCTTAACCACTACCAGGTACCATGGCCTTGCAACAGCTTTGTGGCAGCACTGAGATGTTTACCTATCTGTGCTGTGATTAGAAAATTTGTTTTTGAAGTAATGGGCACCCTCACTGTGAAAGTCCTCTGGAACTTCCAGAGTAATCCCCTCTATCTGCTCAGCTCTTGTTCACCCCTTTGGGGCTCCCTCTACCCTGCCTATGGCCCAGAACACCATGTCAATCCCCGGGGCTGTCAGCCTCTGCTCCAGTGACACCGCAACAGGGCCAGGCTCCAGCTCCCCTGGCCTGCCTGGTCATGGGTCATCCCAAGCCAAGCCCACCCACAGGTCCATGTCCCAGCCTGGCCTTGGCCTGCCCCATCCCCAGGGAGGTGCCTCGATGTCCAGGGCTGAAGCTGCCACTGTGCCCTCCAGGCTGCCTGTTTCCTCTCTGTCAGCCCAGGGATGCCCCACAGCTCCTGACAGCCCCAGTCTTGGGGAACTGCTGGCCCACACAGGGCCATGGCACTGTCCTCTGTGGCCTGAAAAGCTGCTCACTGTTTGCATGGTCCCCACTCACATCCCACGACAGTTTGGTTTTAGTGCTAGTTTTACATGAGTGATTGCTGGGGAACAGCTGACACTCATAAAATGAAACACAGAAGATCTTGTTAATGACTTGTCACCATTTTTCTCCCTTGCTTTATGGGACAGGGGAAAGCAAACAGTCATCCAGGTCTGCACAGAAGAGCCCTGCAGACTTCCCTGGCTTCCAGAAGCCAAAATGGCACTGATTAAACACAACGCCTTAAATCAAAACAGTGCAGAATGTGTTTACACTGCGGATGCACGTGGAATCTCTATGAGTAAGAAATATGACATATCTGGAGGGGAATGGCAAAGTGGCAGAACAAAGTTTGCCAACATACATATCTCTTGTCAATAATTTACCAGATCTCATCTGTGCAGCCCGCAAAATGCCAGCAGCAGCACAGTAGCTTGAATGGTTTCCCATACTGCAAACGTTGCAAGGCTTGGACTGGTGTTAACACTGGGGGCCAAATGCCGCATGGCTTCCTCAAAGCAGACAAGGCTTAAAAATAGTGATTTCTGAAGCTACAGGTTTTCTTGTAAAGGCTCCAAATTAGCTCATTTGGTACTAATCTGCTGTTTTCTCAGAGAAAGTCCCAAGCTATACTAAACCCCGCTGATGTTGTACTGGAAATGTCAGCCGCTTTAAAATACAAACTGAACATGATTCTGAGATTAAGTCCTTTACTCCTATGTCATGTGAAAGGAAAAGAAGGAAATACCCACAGGCAGCTGTGGATAAAAAGGCAGATAGGCTGAGTCAGGGTGGGAGTGCATCAGGTTTAACGGATAAGATTTCATGGCTTTTGATCATTTTGAATTTGTGTCAAAACCTAAACAATATCTCATTCCAGTCTGAATATTAAGAGATTATAACATTGCTGGAATGACCTCTCTAGGGAATAGAAATCTTCTTTTTTTCCAGCAAGTGGGAAAAAGGAGTCTGTAGAGGTTGCTTGCTTGGCTCACCAGCAGAAGACTTCAGCACTGCAACACACACCACTGCCAAGTCAAATGAGCTTAGTTAGTCCCTGATTAGGGAGGAACAGGAGCATTCGTTAGGTTCTTCTCTTCAAATAAGTTATTCAAGTCAGTAGAGGCAAAAAGGGATATGTGTTATGCTGTCTCCTCTTCCCACTGTTAAAAGACTGCCTTTAGAGATATATCTGTCTTTGATCATTGGAAAATCTTACCAAACTAGTGATTTAGGAGAGAAAAACCTCTGGCCTGACCTGAACTCAGAAATGCAGTTTATGTCCTAATTCACCCTTTCAAATTCTATTGGGAGATAAATACTTAGAAGCATTAGGTACCTAAACACATTTATGGATTTGAGTTCTTCTTCCTTTTATTAGTACACTGACTATCGTTATCTAGCTTATTAAGAAAAGCAGGCTTTACATGGTATATTATAAAACTAGTATATTGTTTAAATATTAGATTGGATCAGCACTTGAGGAGCCATGCTATTCTCTGGGGTGTAAAGAGACATTCAGGCAGCTACTTAAAACAATATCATGTACAGCGTATGGTATTTAACTATTCCATTTGAACTGTTGCAGCTATATTACTGAGATGAGTTCCTGAGATTGGTTCCACCCTGTGGCAAATGAGGGATATGCAGGTTTCTGAGATGTCTTCTTTTAAGCCGGTGTCTCTTACTCAGTAATTATCCTTTACACTCTCACTTGTACTGAGCTGTATTAGTGTATAAGGTAATAAGCTGTTCTACTGTATAAATTAAGAAATATATGAGCCTTGTTTGGTGCAACTAATGCACTGATGATCCAGGAAAATAAAGTATCTTTTGAACTAAGAATGTTCAAGTGAACTGACCCATCAAATCCATGGATGCTTAACCTTGTCACAAAGCCAAATGGGTCCACTCAGTAGCCTGTCAGCTGAAATGGGCATTTAAGACCAAAAGCTAATCTCCATCCCCATGAGTGGAATTTAGCTACCTAAATAGGGTTGTCTATTACTGTTTTAGATACCCAACTATAGCCAACTCAACTGCACAACTGAAAGGGATAGGAGCTAAAATAGTCTTATTTTGCCTTCCAGTTACCAATCCAAAAAGGCATTGCATCCTATAGGTCTCTCATCCTATCTGCCAGCCCCATACAGATACTTCATATGCAGCTGGGCATTCAAAACAAAGTTAGAGATCTCTGCTGTCTGAAACTCAAACTTTGGGAAATACTATTGCTGCACAAGGAAGGAAAGAAAAAAAACATTTCTAAGATACAAACTCTGACAGTGCTCTCTGAATTACCCATTTTCTTTCTGGCCTCATGAACAATGAATGAATGACAAATCTTTAACGGGGTAGAGCAGGAAAGGGTAGGTGAAGTGCATGATACTTGCCATTTCAGAATAATTACTTGCCTAAAAGTGGAGAGTTCCTTTCCAAAAGCCTTGTGTCAGGTGTTGAAGGTCGGGAGAAAACTGGAATGTATATCTTTTCTCAGAGCTTCTCTGTTGTTGGCAACAGAAAGCTTGTTAATCCCCAAGACACCTGATTCCCTCCATCTACCACATAGACAGCATCATTGCCATATTTGGGGAAAAGCTAAGTATCTGCTTCAGCATTAGCTCTACAGCATCTGACTTCTAGGTTTTTAACCATTTGATTTCAAGTTTCATGTTTGTTGAAATATTGAGCTATATAGTGAATATATATATATACAATAAGTACCTATAGTATATATATTGCTGTTATATATACAGTGTGTATCTATAAATAATGTGCTTATATATTGTGTTTATAAAGAGAAAAAGAGAGTGCTATTAGCAATGATTGTATATATACTAACGATGGTTTACAGCACACTTTGGTTTGTGTTTATTAACACATTCCTTTCTTAGCATGTGAGATAAAGCAACTTCAATTTCCTTAGACTCCACAGACAAAATTCACAAGTCAGAAAACAAGACTTTGGAAGTCAAAACATCATCTTAAGTGCATCTATTTCTAAAACTCAGACCACATTTCTATATCCTGCCGAGTGTACCACCCCTGAGAGAAGATATTCTTTTTAACATCAAGCTGATTATTTCTTCATGGTTTTGACATGTTCAGAATTGTTCTTTTCATTTTCACAGTCCTGAATGGGAAATATGTCAAAAGTTCAAGGACTTTGACAAGACAGGCTGTTCTCAGATGATCTTCAAGGTCTTCATCTGATCTCAGAGCTTCACATTAGGTTCTCTAAAGTGGCTGGAATGCTTTCCCAGATAGTACATAATTTTCTGAAGTATCTTTTGTTCTGTCTGTGAAATTATATTGCAGTTATCACTGCAATATATGAGTTTTGAGCAACCAATAGCTAATGGTCAGAGCAATAAATTGTCATAGTTTGATGTCATAGATTATAAAGAAAATGTGTGATACTGACTATGTAAACCAAATTATACTGGCCCACACATGACTCCAAGGAGTTATGTTGTTCCTGCATGTAAAGAATTAGTCAGTATCTTATTGAAATGCCTGGTCTGTAGGATTATCCTTGAATTAAAAGTGATAAGATGGAAGAAATGGCAGGCAAATCAGAAAGACTACAGGGTTGCCGTGAGGCTTTGCAGGGAGAAAATTAGAAGGGCCAAAGAGCAGCTAGAACTTAATCTAGCTAATGCTGTTAATATAAAATAAAGACAATAAAAATGTTTCTATAAATATATTAGCAACAAAAAGAGGACTAAGGAGAGTCTCCATCCTTTAGTAGATGCAGGGGGAAACATAGTAACCAAGGATGAGGAAAAGGCTGAGGTACTTAATGCCTTCTTTGCCTCAGTCTTTAGTAGGAAATCCAGTAGTACTCTGGGTACCCAAACCCTTGAGCATGAAGACAGGAATGGGAAGCACTGTGAAGGCCCTATGATCCACAAGGAGGTGGTTAGTGATCTGCTACACCACTTAGATATACACAAGTTTATGGGGCCAGATGGGATCCACCCAAGGGTCCTAGGGGAGCTGGCAGAAGTGCTCGCCAAGC
>NW_010205094.1:0-7353 GCF_000695765.1 Mesitornis unicolor | reverse complement strand
TGCATCCACAGCATTTGGGGTCTCTGCATCCTAAATACGACAGCTTTTGGGGTCCCAGCATTTGAGGTGTCCATATCCAGAATGCTGCAGCTTTTGGGGTCACCAGGTCCCGACACCACATGTCTGAAGCTTTTGGGGTCACCACATCCCAGTATTTGGGGTCACCACATCCTGACACCACATCCACAGCATTTGGGGTCCCCATATCCCAAATGCTGAAGCTTTTGGGGTCACTGGGTCCCAACACTGTGCATCTGCAGCTTTTGGGGTCACCACATTTCAGCCTTTGGGGTCATCATGTCCTGACACCACATCCCCGGCATTTGGGGTCACCACATCCCCACACCACATCCCCAGCGTTTGGGGTCCTCATATCTCAAATACTGCAGCCTTTGGGGTCATCACATCTCAGACTTTGGGGTCACCACATCCTGACACTGCATCTGCAGCATTTGAGGTCTCCATATCCAGAATGCTGCAGCTTTTGGGGTCACCAGGTCCCGACACCACATGTCTGAAGCTTTTGGGGTCACCACATCCCAGTATTTGGGGTCACCACATCCTGACACCACATCCACAGCATTTGGGGTCCCCATATCCCAAATGCTGAAGCTTTTGGGGTCACCAGGTCCCAACACCTCAAGTCTGCAGCTTTTGGGGTCACCACATCTCAGCATTTGAAGTCACCATGTTCTGTCACCGCATCCGCAACATCTGGGGTCCCCGCACCCCAAACGCTGCAGCTTTTGGGGTCACCACATCCCCACACCACATCCCCAGCATTAGGGGTCCTCATATCTCAAATGCTGAAGCTTTTGGGGTCCCCACATCACAGCCTTTGGGGTCACCACGTCCTCATGCCACATCTGAAAGATTTGGGGTCCCCACATCTCAAATGCTACAGCTTTTTGCATCCCCACATCCCAGCATTTGGGGTCACCACATCCCCACACCACATCCCCAGCGTTTGGGGTCCTCATATCTCAAATGCTGCAGCTTTTGGGGTCACCACATCTCAGCATTTGGGAGTCACCACAACTCAACACTGCATCTGCAGCATTTGGGGTCTCCATATCCCAGATGCTGCAGCTCTGGGGTCCCCACATCCCAATATTAGGGGTCACCACATCCCCACACCACATCCACAGCGTTTGGGGTCCTCATATCCAGAATGCTGCAGCTTTTGGGGTCACCAGGTCCCGACACCTCATGTCTGCAGCCTTTGGGGTCATCACATTTCAACATTTGGGATTCCCACATCCTGACACCGCATCCACAGCATTTCAGGTCCCCATATCCCAGATGCTGCAGCTTTTGGGGTCATCACATCACAGCATTTGGGGTCACCACATCCTGACAACACATCCACGGCATTTGGGGTCCCCATATCCCAGATGCTGCAGCTTTTGGGGTCACCACAACTCGGCATTTGGGGTCACCACGTCCTCACACTGCACACGTCCTCATGCCACATCTGAAAGATTTGGGGTCCCCACATCTCAAATGCTACAGCTTTTTGCATCCCCACATCCCAGCATTTGGGGTCCCCACATCCCCACACCAAATCCACAGTGTTTGGGGTCCTCATATCCCAAATGCTGAAGCTTTTGGGGTCACCACATCCCAGCATTTGGGGTCACCACATCCCCACACCACATCCACAGCATTTGGGGTCCTCATATCTCAAATGCTGCAGCTCTTGGTGTCACCACATCTCAGCATTTGGGGTCACCACATCCTGACACCACATCCATGGCATTTGGGGTAAAAGAATCCTAATTTTCACCTCTTTTTCCCCCAAAATTTGCCCCTGACGTGGCATCCTGACTCTGCCAGGCTGCGATTTCAGCCCCGGGTACCAAATCACAGCCGTGGCGATGCTCATCCGCCCTCATCGCCTCCCTCCCCATTAAATCCCATTACCCCCAGCGCCGCCCCATCGATTCCAAGGCGAAATTTCGGAGCACCCTAAATCCCGGGAGCGGGACCACGGCTGCACCCTCGGGGCAGCGTTTCCCTCGCACCGAGAAGGCGTCAGCGTTTCGGAGCCTCCTTGGGAAAAGCTGAATCGGGGATTAAATGAACGCCTCCCTGTTTTGCACGTATTTCTAGCGCCGGGACGTAGATATTTTAGCGGGGAAGACGGGATGAGGCTCCCTCGAGAGCAGCCCTGAAGTCACGTTTGCCACTGCTTGCTCTTTACGGCGCTCATTTGCATCGGAGATGTGTGCGTATATCAAAACAGGGGGGGAAACGGCGACGGCGGTGATGAAATATGGGCATTTCTCGTGTTTCTGGTGCTGAGCGATGGGCGATGGCTGAGGAGGGACTGGGAGCGGTGTCCGGGAATGGCAGCGGGTGGAAAATAACCCCACAGAAATAGGAAAAATGAAGGATGGAATGGGGAAATAAAGGGAAAAATAGGAGAGAAAAGAGGAAAAGAAGAGATAAAATAGAAAAAAAAATGGATAAAATAGGAGAGTAAAAGGAAAAATAGGAAAAAATGGAAAATGAAATAGGAAAAGAAAAGAAAAAATAGGAAAATAAAAGAAAAAATAGGAAAAATGAAAGGTAAATTAGCAAAAATAAAAGAAAAATAGGAAAAAGGAGAGATAAAAGAGGAAAAGAAAAGATAAAATAGGAAAGAAATAGGTAAAATAGGAGAATAAAAGGAAAAATTGGAAAAAATGGAAAATAAAATAGGAAAATAAAAGAAAAATTAGGAAATTAAAAGAAAAAATAGGAAAAATGAAAGGTAAATTAGCAAAAATAAAAGAAAAAACAGGAAAAATGAGAAATAAAAGAGGAAATGAAGAGATAAAATAGGGAAAAAATGAATAAAATAGGAGTATAAAAGGAAAAATTAGGAAAATAAAATAAAAAATAGGAAAATAAGAGAGAAAATAGGAGAAACGAAAGATTAAATAGGAAAAATAAGAGGAAAAATAGGAAAAATGAAAGGTAAAATAGCAAAAATAAAAGAAAAAATAGGAAAAATGAGCGATAAAAGAGGAAAAGAAGAGATAAAATAGGAAAAAAATAAGTAAAATAGGAGAATAAAAGGAAAAATAGGAAAAAATGGAAAATAAAATAGGAAAATAAAAGAAAAATTAGGAAAATAAAAGAAAAAACAGGAAAATAAGAGATAAAATAGGAAAAATGAAAGATTAAATAGGAAAAATAAGAGGAAAAATAGGAAAAATGAAAAGTAAAATAGCAAAAATAAAAGAAAAATAGGAAAAATGAGAGATAAAAGAGGAAAAGAAGAGATAAAATAGGAAAAATAATGGAAAAAATAGGAAAATAAGAGATAAAATAGGAAAAATGAAAGAAAAAATAGGAAAATAAGAGATAAGATAGGAAAAATAATGGAAAAAATAGGAAAATAAGAGATAAAATAGGAAAAATGAAAGGTAAAATAGGAAAATAAATGAACAGGAAAAATAAAAGGTAAAATAAGAAAAATGAAAAAAAAATAGGAAAATAAAAGAAAAAATAAGAAAACAAAAAAAAATAGGAAAAAAAGATAAAATAAAGAAATATAAAAGGAAAATAAAAGAAATAATAGGAAAATAAAAGTTGTAGCAGGAAATTAAAAGATAAAAGAGCCAAGGAGCAATCTCAGTGTGACCATGGAGCAGGGACCCCCACAGAGCAGGGACCCCCATGGAGCACGACCCCACACTTGTGAAGAGACCTCCATGGATCAGAGACCCCCACGGACCAGGACCATGGAGCAGAGACCCCCATGGAGCAGAACCACGGATCAGAGACCCCCACAGACCAGGATCACGGAGCAGAGACCCCCATGGACCAGGACCACGGATCAGAGACCCCCATGGACCAGGACCATGGATCAGAGACCCCCACGGACCAGGACCACGGAGCAGGGACCCCCACGGACCAGGACCACGGATCAGAGACCCCCACGGACCAGGACCACAGATCAGAGACCCCCATGAATCAAAGACCCCCATGGAGCAGGACTCAGGAGCAGGACCATGGAGTAGGGGCTCCCATGGAGCAGAGACCCCCATGGATCAGGGACCAGATAGAGCAGAACCACAGAGCAGGGACCCCCATGGAGCAGTGACCCTCATAGACCAGGACCACGGATCAGAGACCCCCACGGACCAGGACCACAGATCAGAGACCCCCATGAATCAAAGACCCCCATGGAGCAGGACTCAGGAGCAGGACCATGGAGTAGGGGCTCCCATGGAGCAGAGACCCCCATGGATCAGGGACCAGATAGAGCAGAACCACAGAGCAGGGACCCCCATGGAGCAGTGACCCTCATAGATCAGGGACCCCCACAGAGCAGGGACCCCCACAGAGCAGAACCATGGAGTAGAGACCCCCATGGAGCAGGACCATGGAGCAGGGACCCGCATAGACCAGGGACCCCCACGGAACTGAGACTCCCATGGAGCTCAGATCCCCACAGAGCAGAACCAAAGAGTAGAGATACCCATGGACCAGGATCATGGAGCAGGGACTCCCATGGAGCGGAGACCCCCATGGACCAGGAACAAGGAGCATGGACCCCCACAGATCAGGACCACAGAGCAGAGACCTCCATAGATCAGGGAACCTCACGGAGCTGAGACCCCCACGGAGCACAACCAAAGAGTAGAGATCCCCACGGACCAGGACCATGGAGCAGGGACCCCCATGAATCAAAGACCCCCATGGAGCAGGACCATGGAGCAGGGACCCCCACAGAGCAGGGACCCCCACAGAGCAGAACCATGGAGTAGAGACCCCCATGGAGCAGGACCATGGAGCAGGGACACAAAGCAGGGACCCCCATGGAGCAGGGACCCCCACAGAGTAGAGACCCCCATGGAGCAGGACCATGGAGCAGGGACCCCCACAGGGCAGGGACCCCCATGGAGCTGAGATCCTCACAGAGCAGAACCAAAGAGTAGAGATCCCCATGGACCAGGATCATGGAGCAGGGACACAAAGCAGGGACCCCCATGGAGCAGGGACCCCTACGGAGCTGGGACCCTCATGGAGCAGAGACGCCCATGGACCAGGACCACAGAGCAGGGATCTCCACAGAGCAGAACCGTGGAGCAGAGACACCCATGGATCAGGGACCCCCACAGAGCAGGGACCCCCATGGAGCACGATGGCAGAGTATGGACCCCTATGGCTCAGAGACCCCCATGGCTCAGAGACCCCCATGAAGCAGAGACCCCCATGAAGCAGAGACCCTCATAGATCAGGGACCCCCACGGAGCAGCACCTCTCAGCAGGACCCCCCTCTTCTCACCCCCATCTCACCCCCTTGGCACAGCCAGCTCACCCCAGTGATCCCCCAACCCAAAACCCCACTCTCTGGGGAGCCCCCCCAGCCCCCCAACCCATCATTACCGCTTCCCCTGAATAATTAACGGGGTTCGTTAACGCCGGAGCCGTTTCAACACCCAAATTTACCCCACTCGAGGTAAACAGAGTTTCAATTTCAGGGTCACCCCAAAACCTTCAACCCCCATTGACTGCATGGCCCTGGGAACTCCAATACCCCCAGGGCTGCCCCCTCTGTGCTTAGGGTCACCCCAAAATCTTTCCCCCTTGGTGATCACACACTCCAGGAGACCCCAATAGCCCCAGGGCTTCCCCCTCTGTGCTCAGGATCACCCCAAAAACTTCACCCCCATTAACCACACATTTCAGAGGACCCCAATACCTCCAGGGCTGCCCCCTCTGTGCTCAGGGTCACCTCAAAACTTTCCCCCCTTGGTGACCACACACTCTAGGAGACCCCAATACCCCCAGGGCTGCCCCTGCTGTGCTCAGGGTCACCCCAAAACCTGCACCCTCATTGACCACATGGCCCTGGGGACCCCGATACCCCCAAGGCTGCCCCCTCCATGCTCAGGGTCACCCCAAAAACCTTCACCCCCATTAACCACACACCCTAGGGGACCTCAATACCCCCTGGGCTGCCCCCTCTGTGTTTGAGGTCACCCCAAAACCTTCCCCCCTTGGTGACCACATATCCCAGGGGACCCCCGATACCCTCAGGGCTGCAGCCCCCATGCTCAGTGTCACCCCAAAACCTTCACCCCCATTAACCACACACCCCAGGAGACCCCGATACCCCCAGAGCTGCCCCCTACCAGTGTTTGGGGAGCAAATTCAGGGGGGTGGCATCACCACCAGGCCTAGGAGGGGACACGGCACTGGTGGCACCGTCGGGATGGATCCATCCCATAATAGTCACGCTGGCAGATGTGTGGGGTCTGCAGCGGCAATGGTGGTCGTGGGGGAAGGGGGAAGGCAGAAGGGATTCGTCACCTTCCGCGCTAATTGGCACGCTACCTGCACCTTCAGTCTGTAATTAACGCACGGGGCTTGATTAGAGAGGCTCCGGCGAGGGAAGGGCTCCCCGGAGAAGAGGTGGGGGATGATCCTGTGCAACATGGGAGGGTCCTGAGCAATGCAGGATGCTCCTGAGCAATCCAGGATGCTCCTGTGGGACGCAGGAGGATCCTGTGCAACATAGGAAGGTCCTGAGCAATGCAGGGTGGTCCTGTGCAACACGGGATGCTCCTGCATGATGCAGGATGATGCTTTGCACTATGGTACAATCCTGTGCAATGCAGGAGGCTCCTGTGCAAGGCAGGAGGGTCCTGAGCAATGCAGGATGGTCCTGTACAACACAGGAAGGTCCTGAGCAATGCAGGATGCTCCTGGGAGATGCAGGATGGTCCTGAGCAACGCAGGAGGGTCCTGAGCAATGCAGGATGGTCCTGTACAACACAGGAAGGTCCTGAGCAATGCAGGATGCTCCTGGGAGATGCAGGATGGTCCTGAGCAACGCAGGAGGGTCCTGAGCAATGCAGGATGGTCCTGTACAACACAGGAAGGTCCTGAGCAATGCAGGATGCTCCTGGGAGATGCAGGATGGTCCTGAGCAACGCAGGAGGGTCCTGAGCAATGCAGGATGGTCCTGTACAACACAGGAAGGTCCTGAGCAATGCAGGATGCTCCTGGGAGATGCAGGATGGTCCTGAGCAACGCAGGAGGGTCCTGAGCAATGCAGGATGGTCCTGTACAACACAGGAAGGTCCTGAGCAATGCAGGATGCTCCTGGGAGATGCAGGATGGTCCTGAGCAACGCAGGAGGGTCCTGAGCAATGCAGGATGGTCCTGTACAACACAGGAAGGTCCTGAGCAATGCAGGATGCTCCTGGGAGATGCAGGATGCTCCTGTGGGATGCAGGAGGATCCTGTGCAATGCAGGAGGCTCCTATGCAAGGCAGGAGGATCCTGTGCAATGCAGGATGCTCCTGTACAACATAGGAAGGTCCTGAGCAATGCAGGAGGGTCCTGTACAAC
>NW_010205093.1:0-35574 GCF_000695765.1 Mesitornis unicolor | reverse complement strand
GGGGGCGTCGGTGAAGCCGCTCCTCCGCGCTCAGTCGGCTTGGCCACTGGTTGGGGGGCGTGCCGCTCTTTTTCTGCTCAGGCAGTGAGAGCGCCAGCCCCGGCGCTGGGGAGGGCGGGGAAGCGAGAAGCAGCAAGATGGCAGCTTCCATATGGCGGAGCTGCGGCGGCAAGGGGTCGGCGAGGCTGCTGCTGGGGGCATGGCCGGTGCTGAGCGCTGGCGTGTGTCCCCCCGTCCGAGGAGCCTGGAGGCGTCTGCACAATACCCGAGAGCTGCTGGGTGAGTGATGGCCGGATTCTGCACCCTTCGTTGGTAGTCGGGTGCCCGTGCCGTTGGCCTGCTGCAGAAATGTGTGTGGGAGCTATGCTATTAAGTAAGGGATGAGGGTGGGTGGTGCTGGAGAAGTGGAGGTTGGTGGGAGATGCGAGTGCCTGGTGGTACCGGGTGGGTGCGTGGATGGGCAAGGCCGAGCAGGACAGTTCGTCTACTGAGCCGGAGAGACAGAGCAGCAGTGACCGACTGAGACGTGGGTCAGAGGCTATGGGGATGGGTTGGTTTGGCAAGGTGCTGCTCGGTTTTATCTCTGGAGGTACATCAGGAACGGTGTGGGCTGATGGGAGAGTATTTGGAGAAAGGCGTGAGGATTATTAAAGGCCTAGAAAGTGTAATTGCTTAGAAAAAAAATAAGGAATTGGAATCTAGAAAGAAAAGCAGAATGATGAGAGATTAGGCCTTCAAATATGTAAATATTCTGTTGTGGGTAAGAAAAAAATTGCTTACAGTTGAAAATAGTTGAGTGTTTTCTTGGTGTAGGTATAGTAAAATACTGAAAGAAGGTTTTTTGCTTTGTTTTTTTTGGGGGGGGGGGTTGTTTGGTTTTTTCCAGAGTTTGGAGATTCCACCATTCTTCTGTCATGTTTTTATTCTACAAGTAATGTTTCAAGTAGGTGGAGAAAAGCATGGAAGCTATATTTTATGTAATTCCTTTTTTAAATTTAAGAAGGAGTTTGAATTTATTAATTGCATGTCTAGCATACACTTCTACATAGAAGTCAGTCTATGAACTTATAACAACAGCCTTTCCAGATACTTTTTCTCTTCTCAGGAGTTTGTTACAGAATTACTAGGCAGACCTTCCACCTAATTTCGGTATTTTTCTTTCTCTAAGCGATGCAGGTAGAGTTTTAGATGCCCAAATGAAATGTTATCTTTTCTTCCCCTACTTGATCTTAGTTACAACTTGTAAGACACTTCAACAATAATCTGTGGCATTGTTATTGGGTACTGGTGTGACACTGGGCATAAAATACGTGTAGTCTTTAGTTTTTAAGTGTGCTTATAAAGAAGTGAGCTCTTGCTAACCCTGTGTAATAAAACTGCGTACATATTACAGTAAAACTTGGTCGCAGTTTAGAGACCTGTTAATCGTTGTGGTTTAGTTCTCGGTATACTCTTCTTTCTAGCACTGATTCTTTACTCTGCAGTATGGAGATCTTTTCCTTTGCAACACCTGCTGTGTATGTTACAGGGAAGGCTGTCCCTGTTCTTGAAACGAACTGTATTTATTTCCAAATGTAATTAGAAACAATTTTTCATTCTTTGTTTTAAAAAAATATATATATTCACACACACACACATATATACATGTGTATATACGTGTGTATATATATCATATGTCCAATGTGGACATGTTGTCCAATGTGGCATTAGCTGCCTCTACGTTACTCTTATTATTTAACTCCTTAAAGACCTCTTGTCTACAGTCCTCCCAGGCAATCCATTATAGTACTTCATATCTTTATGTTGCAAAATGCTTATTTAATATATAGCTCGAGTTAAATTACTAATTTTGGGTACGGAAATGAGTTCTTTTTTCTTCCTTACAGTAAGCTTCTTATGTATTAAGGTGTATATATCACACCTTTAACTTGTTCAGGCTTTCCTCATTGACTTGTTTCTTTGAACCCTCTTAGTATTCCCTACTGCTTTTCAAGGTGGTGCATATCTCAGTGACACCACTTTTCTTAAATATTTATTGTAGCCTCTAAAATGGAAAACGCAGAGAAAAGTGGTAACCTCTCTGATAAAATACAGCTCTTTTGGACATCAAACACACTCTTGGTTCCTAGTTTGAGAAGTTAAAGTTAAGTCAGTTTTATTTTGTCATTAGTTCTATTTCTCCACTTTCCTGTTTCTGAAAATGCCACCATTAGATCATGTGGATCTAGTTTTGTTGTGTGATTTGTGTTTTTTGCTTCTCTGTATTACTGTCCCTCTCTATCATGGTGGTAGAGGAGTGAGGACGTCATTTTGCCTAGTCAAAACGATGAATTCGGAACTGAATTCCTAGTTTGTTTACAAGGAAGGGAGAAAAATAGAATGACCCTTCATATTAGAAGTCTAACAATTTTTCTTTGTTTTTAGTGTCTCTTAATCTTATAATTGATGTCAGGATGGAGTAAGTCTTTCAGTTCTCTACTGACTACTGATTGTGACTTAGGAAGTTATGAAATAGGTCTCCAGTGGAGCACATTAAAGCATTTGTTTTCAGTTCATTGCAGTTTTGTTGTCTGTCAGTGCTGTAGCTGCTTCCATATTAAAGGAGGTCAGAAAGAGACAATGAACCTGTGTTATGCAGGAGCAGTTTAAGTACAAAATTCACCGTCAGTGGGATTCTCAGATTGTAGTTAATAGGATGTTATAGAGGTCTACTGATCTGGTCTTCTCTTAAAGCCCCCCTCTTCAGTCTGTTTGGATACACAGCCTAAATATGCACTGAGTCTCTTCATGGAGAAAGAAGGTGGCAGAAATGCACCCAGACTCTGCTTGGTTCTTAAAATGTCACCAAGAGGAAATTCTTTTGGATGCACAGAGGGTTTTCTTTAAAATAGCAGCTACTGTTTTTGTGAAGTATTTTTAACTCCTCCTCCTTTTTTATTTAGATAATTGATAAGTAATAGCACAGTTACTGTTCATAGCAGTAAGATGAATGGATGGTGACTGGGAGTTCAGAAGCTTCAAATGCTCATGGCTTTAAATTCTTTTATGCCTATGAGCTCTGTCTTTGAGATTCTGTGTGAATTGCCAGAACTTTTTGCTTATCCATAATGAAAAAGCAAGACTATTTACTTCCCGGAGTGCTTGTAAGGACTGCCTGTACAGTGCAGCAAACTGATGTGAATTCAATAACTTTGTTGGCTTTTGCTGTTATTTAACAAGGGAAAATATTATTTGGTGAAGGGAATTGTTCATTTTAATATTATTAAATTTTTTTAGAGACATTTAAGCCTGTTTTCTGGATGTGTATGGTCATTAATTGAAAAATTACTAAAATAGCTTTGAAAGGAGACCATTGTTGTAGCTAGTGTTCTTGTGCATCTGTTGCTGAACAAGGCTGGGTTGTAACACTACTAAACTTCTCTGAATGTAGGCATCTCTGTGCATGAGCATTAAATGAATGCATAAGGAATGGATAGGTTGGTGAGCTTGGAGAACGAGAAAGGAGTGGCGAAAATGGAGCTGAAGTGCGCCTCAGTTTTGTTTTTTCTTTGCTTTGCGTGTGTGCTTGGATTGCAGTTTCCCAGTTGCTTTAACTCAAATTCTATCCTAGTTCTGACTGTGCATTTTGGTATTGATCTTGTTCATGCTGCTGTATGATGAGCCAGATCAAAAAGCTAACCTGACTGAAATTGTATTTGGGTTTGTGATCAGGGTCACTTTCTGCAAAATCCAGTGGCTGAATGTTGATTAACAGATACATCATAGGACTCCAAACAATAAAATAGATGGAAAATTTATATTTCTCCATGTGGGATAATACAGCAGAACTTCAAATTCTAACACTTAACAACTATAATTAAACTGGTATTTTCTTTTTAAATTAAGACGTATGATGTATGTGTTAAGTTCTTTCTTGTTTGAAACCATTTGAAAAACAGCACGTTTCTGTATTTAAATTATTTTGTAATTTAAGCACTGAGTTGAAGTTTCAGTGAGCAGTTTGAAGGAAAAAAAATCTGTGACATCAGCAGCTGTCTTGCAATATGTTTTAAGTCTGTAGGGACAATTCACAGAATTTTACAGCCAGATATATATTTTCCTGAATCAAATCACCACTCAGAATAATACAATATTTATATGTAATTATGCTTTGAAATTAAATGTTAGCAGCCTTCTAGGTGGTCATAAACTTTGTTACCCACAACTTGCAAGGTCTTGTGTTTAGCATCTTCAGAGAAAGTGGACCATAGGGCTAGTTTTCAAACTAAATATACCTGCAGATTCGTGATAGAATTACACTGGAGTGCTTCCATAGGTTGAGAAAGGGTAGAGGCTGTTTGATTTACAGTACTCTATTTACAGCATAAAGCACAGGACTAGAAGTAGAAAGATGGACATTCTTTACTTTTGTTTTGCTTTGCTTTGTGATGCAGTGTGAGCTGTTCCGCTAGCACTCAGATTTACATCAGTGATACGGAGATGAGCCTTTTTAATGGGATATGGTTATATTCTCGTGCCTGCTGAGGCTGCTAGGCAGCTCTCAGTTCCCCATGTCTTCCCAATTAGGAGTAGCAGAACACTGTAGGTTTTTTTAAAAAAATAATTTTCCTTTAAGCTGTATGATATGGTCTTAGGTAGCAGACAACTTCTTCTGTAATAATAACAAGCCTTTATTAGTTGCCTGGGCCTTACAAGTCAAATATTCTGTTTATCTGGTGGAAAACTGGGGAAGGATGGAGGAAATAATTTCTTTTTTTCAGTTACTGTTGTACTTGTCTCATCTCCCACTTAAAAAGAGGTTTTACAAAGTTTTTATCTAGGGATAAGTGAGTTTATTTTGTGTGGTGTGGTTTTGTTATAGTGTGACTGTTAGTAATAGGTCGCTAGGAGCCGGAGAAGACTGTTAGCCTACTGTACGGGCTGTTTAAAGCAGTCATACACTTTCTAAGGTCAGTTTGGGTGCTGTTCCACACTTGCAGTTACCATTCTTGCAGTGTGGCATAGTAGTGTAGAAAATGACAGTCCCTTGTTTTCAGATTTGACGTATGCCTTGATTTTTGGATTCTTCCTTCTGCTTTGTATCGTGTTTGTTTGTTTATTACGCACTTCATAAGTACTTGCTGCTGGATCTTCTCTGGTAACTGGGTCAAAGGACCAGAATTAACTGTGTGTTTTGTGGTAGTCCATAACATGAAAGGGAAAATGTTACAGTGGCACAAATTTGTTGCTCAATTATTTTATTTATGCCCAAGCATATTCTGGGAAATGGGTCAAGTGACTCTTTACTGAAGTGAAACATGTGAACCACCATGTTTAAAAATTAATTTTCCTCAGAGTTATGGGACGCTTTCACTTCAGTGAAGTATGTCCCCTAGTTCTATGTAGTCGTACTTATTTGTGGGGTGTGACTTCAAAATCATGTTTTAATTGTCAAAGTTGACTTCTCAAGTTAGACAAGTGAAACAGAGAACGCTTCTTTGCATCTTGTAATGTGTTATTTTCTACTTGCTGTTATCTGTAAATATTTTTTGAGTGAACATATATAAGTGTAAAGAAAACTGTGAACTCATGCTTTAATTTGTAGTCTTTGAACAATGATCATAGACAAACCATTATTTGGTAAATGAACACAGGTGTTTGCAGAATAACAAACATTCTTGACATAGTTAATTCTTCTGTGTGTTGGTCCAAGATCAGAGGTTGCAAGAAGAAACTCTTTAAAGAAAATTGTTGAAGGTGGTTCAGATGGAAATTGCCAGTGTTAACATGAATTTGTCTGGATAGATTTCTAAGCATTACAGTATGAGTAATATTAATCTTACCAGCATTTAAGTGCCATGGAAAGAATAGATCAATTTCTAGGACTTAAATAATAATTGAAATAATGGAAATGGAAATAATGGGAAAAAAAACCATGTAATATCTTTAACTCTACCTAACCTCTGAAGTATTTATGGTTGATTACCTGCATTCTTTTACATGTGTAATGATTTATTCTTTAATAATCATGTAGAAGCGAGAGAGACCAGGTCACATCTATTGCATATATTAATGTTAATGAATTACAGGACATTGATAGACATTTTTAATTCCCTTAAACCATTGCATATTAATTGAAGTTTTGATTTTGTCTTTGTCTTCTCTGAGATCTTAACCACAGTGACTCTTAGGACTTGAAGGATAAGAAGCGTTTTCACTCTGCATGACGTGTGCTTTGCAGCTCAAAACAATTTCAGGTTTTTCCCAACAGTTAAAAATGTAGTGTGGTTTACTATTGAAGGATAACAAGACTTAATGCTGGGTATTAGAGAAAAGGGAATACAAAGCAGAATTGATTCTTGCTGTTGCATATAACGTACTTTCTACATGACTGTTTCTGTTCTCTAACTGAATAGATTCAGATATGGTAGTTCAAGAAAGCCTCAAAAATCAGTCAGCTTCTGGAAGCCTACTCTTACAAAACAGTGTCTACAAAGTTGCATTTATTTGACATCATAACTATCAGAAACATAGTATCTCTTATATTGGAAGCTGTATGTCAGAATACCAGTTTGGTATATTGAGTCAAATGACAAAAAATGTGGTGTGCTACGAAGCCAAGGAATGTGCTGTGTCATGAGCCTTGTCCTCAGAAGAGGTTGTGGTGTTATGTTGCTTAAATACTTTGAACTTTTCAGGATCTTACTATTTGGCTTGCAAAGGAAAGAAGACTAAGATTTTACCTAGTCTCTGTGTATAGACATCCATGAGAAGGATCTCTGTAATGAGAATGCTTTCAAGCTTTTAACAGAGACATAAGATCCAATCACTGAAACTTGAAATTAGGCAATTTAAGTCTGCCAAGTAGGTACAGTTTTCTAGCAGAAAGGATAAATAAACATTGGAAGAGTTTATCAGTGAAAGAGGTAGATCATCAGTGTCTGGAATACTAGGATCAGGGAGGCTTTATTAACTTAAAAGATATGCTTTAATCGCTCTTCTGGAAAAAAATCCACAGCCTGTAGCAAAGAGGAGGAGAAAAGAGGATGTAGTGTTTGTGGTGGATTTTGATAAGACCAGCGAAACTTCTGGTCTAAGAATTCAAGACTCTGAATTCCAATTTCTTTTTTTAATGCTTGAACTTTGGTGGTATGGGTTTACATGCTATGCCTTGGTGTGCTCTTAATCGTGTGGTTCAGCATTAAGACAGAGGTCATAGCTAAATGTAAGTGTCTAGCCTTTGGTGAAGAGTTTGAAAGGATTCTAGCTGGCTGTGCATTTACAGCCCCCTCTGTCCTCACGCTTGCATGTCCATGTCCAGAAGCCTGAGGATGGATAAGTACTCTGAGATAGAAGACACGGTGCCTGCCTGCCTGCTACTCTGGTCATACTGCTGACATACTGCATGACTAGGAAGAAAAACTCTGGTAAATGCTACTGAGGATTTGTGGGTGGCATTACACTGTCCTCTGTAGCACATCATGGTTCATCAGCAGGGAACATATGAATACCTCTCACTCAGTTTCTCATGATTGCAGGAGTTTTGGCCTCCCTTGAGGACTAGGATATGCGTGCATGCATGTGTCTGTGCATATGTTCTCCCCGCTGGGCTTGGTTATATCTGACAAGTCTTACGTTAAGACTCCCTGTCCTGCCAGACAAGCAGGAAATGGGAGGACAAGTCTTTGAGACTTACCACATTCACTTGTGTCCTGGAGTAAATGAGAGGCTGTGGCACAGCATTTTAAGCAAGGTTTGGCTTGGAGATAGGCTGACAGGGTCAGAACTAAGCATATGCAGGACCATGTGCGGAAAGCCCCACAGAATGGAAATGTGGTTTGGTTTAGTACATACGCCCCTGACATACGAGAGGCAGGGGATATTAGCTGGTTCAGCTTTGAAATTTATGATGTTTTAGAGGTGAGGGGGGAATAGAAAAAAATAAAATCATAGCTTCGTGCTACCTACTGATTCTTTCGAGTGTATGTTTGTATTTTATAGCTGCTTGTTCATTCTGCACACGATAGCTTGTGTGTAGTTGGAGCTCTAGCAAATTGTAGATATTTTTCTGTTTACATTTCTATTGGACAGAAGTTATAATGCTGCTTCACTTGTGTCCACAGTGGGATTGTTCAGTAGGTCAGGCTGAACAGAGGGGTATTTGAAATACTAGCTTGTGTATTTTTAATAATGCACTAAGACTTGGTCGTGGAGAGTGTTTCCAGTAAAAATTAATCGAATCAAAGCTGAAGCAGTTGTCTTCATCACATCCAAAGTTTTTATATCATATTTTTACTTAAGACAGAGTCTAATTTACTTAATACTTTGTATTAATTATGACTTTATATTCAAGTTAACCCTTGTTCTCTGTGTCACATAGGTTCTCTACTTACTGCCTTGTTGGTGCTTTGGGGAGCACATGCTTGTATGTAAGCTTAAAAAAAGAGCATCATGGTGAATCTTCTGTTCAACTGTCTTTCAGATTAATTCACTTTTTGTTTCCCTTGTCTTCAACAGTTAACTGAGAAAAAATATTTAGTCTAGATAATTGTGTGCTTGTTTTACAGGTATACCTGGTATTAAAGTTCTCATGCCTGCACTTTCTCCTACAATGGAAGAAGGAAACATTGTGAAATGGTTAAAAAAGGAAGGTAAGATAGCATTTTCTGTGGCCCAAATTGTTGTAATTATTCCACTATATAAATCTATTCCGTAAGAATAAGATAATTCTTGTTGTACCTTAGTATTTTGAAGCAGAATGCTTGATATGTGGACACCGCCTTCTTGAGCTATACCCACTTTGAAATTATTAGTTCTTGAAATATTTTTCCTGTAGTTGTCTTCCAAAAAGTTGCATTGCATGTATTTTTGAAAAAATTCCATTGGGCTGTTCCAGGGTGTGCTGGTTTTAATTCCCAGTATCGTCATGCTGATCAGTAACACTGGAATTCTGAGAGCCTTTGACTTTGGCTTAAAAAAGAAGAGCAAAATTAAAATATAGCATATTGTCTTACTTGGCATATCTGTGACCATAATTAGTTCCTGATATTTTTTTCCTTCTAGAAAATATACATAGTGACTACATTAAAAGAAGTGAAGAAAACTTTAGAAGAAAAAAGCAAAGTGATTTAATGCTTATACTCCTTCTGTCTGCAAAGGATGCTCATAACCACAGAATCCTCCAGTGAGCTGGCCATCTAGATGTAGTGGCATTATTGAATATCAATCTTTGATAATCTCATATCCAAGCAAATAACTATTTTAAAGCAGTTGACAGAAGAAAGCTGATTGCATATGAAATGTTTCCCCCTGTATAACCAGCAGGGGTCAGTAGAGTACTATTTTGATCCTTTCTCTGCTCTGTGTTAACATCAGGTTTTTTCATTTTATGGTCTCAGAGGATGGACAGATGATTTCAGCACTGCAGAGGTTCAGTACACTGTTAACATGAATCTAGTTGACAGCTTTACTATTTCCTTCTCATTGTTAATGCAGTTTCATATTGATTCTTGTGTGTACAAAAAAGTTGTTCTCATAATAAAGCAGTGTTTCTAAAAACTTGTATTTACTATGTATGAATCTAATGTTGATGAAAAATGATAGATTGGCAGCCCAGGAGACAAAAATCCTCATGTTATTATGAGCTGGAAACAGAATAGGCAACAGTGCTAGCAGTTTCCTTGTGCTATGTAACTGTGTTGCCTCCCGAGACATGGCTTCCAGGGACTTCAGTCTCTATGATTAGTGAACTTTGATTTAATTTGCATAGAGTACCTCAAGGAATGCTGTTTGTAGCTTGATTTGGATACTTCTCTGTCAGTAATTGAACAGAGCACATAGACTATTGAATGCCAATTGGATGGGATCCCCTAGAGGGAAACTTGGCTTCAGTAGAGATCCTAATCATTTGGCCTTGCTATAAGAACCTAATAGCTTAAAAAACCTCAGACAAACCCCACCTGAGGTTTTTGAAGGGCACTATATGAAATCTCAGAGCTGCTATTCAGGCAGCTTCTATTACTAATACCACTCTCTCATTAGAAAGTGTAAGAGCAAAGCTATGCTCTGCAAAAGTATGCTTTTCCAATCCTACCCATTAGGAAAGCTGATTTATAATTGACATCAAAGAAGGGCATTGATTAAGAGCTTTCACAATTTTTGCAATCTAATGAAAATAGCTATGATCTTTTCTATTGCGCATTGATACTGAAACGCGTGAGATTTGCTTGAATGCTGCTAAGAAATATTATTCTTAAAATTGCATTGAATCCATTGTCTACCAAATTTATGACCACTTCTTAGTGAATTAAGCTCCTTTCTGCTTGTCTGTCTTAGCTCTGTAGGTTACAGAATTTGCCCAACAATTTTATTTAACATCTATTTAGTACTTGCCTGATGGTCTGATAAGTGTGCTAATTGAATCAGTGAGCCAGCGGAATTAAAACACTAGTATGGAGCCTAGAATTTACACTTCCTGTTAAAATCTGTTTATGCTCTAGTTACTGCAAAGTGCAGTGTGGCAATGATATTATTAAATTAAAAAGATCAGGTGCTACTTTGTGTACTCCCCTGCCACGGTCCATAATAGGAACATTTATGACTTATAAAGCTAAGTAAGTGACTGAGCTTTGAATGTTTCCATTGTTTACCACTGTGGAGATCATACAACGCTTGATTTTTTTCCCTTCTAATTCAAGTAGTCCTGAAACAGGAAATAATTATCTTTTTAAAAAGTGTTTATCCCTTACCTAAATAGAAGTAGTAACCTGCACTAGGTTTATTCTGATGCTCAAGTACAATAGAGTGATATCAGGAATTAAATGAAATGCTTAGACAGGTAATACTGTTGCTGCACTTCTGGTACTGGGGAAATACTAAAATTTTACTTAATATAAAAACTGTAGTCATGTGTTAGGCTTGTACATATTGTCCCTATTTTTCAGTGCTCTGTAAGAAAAAGGCTACTGTGTTTTGTTGGAGACCACAACATTCCACTACCTCAAATTTTTCAATGTCATTTCAATTTTAATGTAAGCAGATACAGATATTCTTCAAAAGCAGAGGAAGAGTATGCTTCAAAATAAATCATAGGTTTGTGTAATATGGTGAAAGCAATTTCGAACACTTGTGCATGTTTTTATTTCACAAAGTGTGTTTCCGAAAGACATTTTTTGACTATATAGAAAATTGAGGAAACGAGCTTGCAAACATGGTTTCCAAAGAGATTAAGGTTCCTGAGGTATTTACTTGAATATATTTAATAGTGCAGATACAAACAAGAGAACTGTGATACTTAGAGATGTTGTTGCCTGTGACCGTTGTCCTAAAACTGTTTTAAATGTCTTGTTTGGACTTACGGCTCGCAATGACTATTGAAGGATCACGAGGTTATTCATGGCAGTTGTTACCAAGTGATGGTGGTGTAGAAATAAATTTCATTGTGTGTGTACTTCCTCTTGGAAAACCTACTGTAAACATCAGTATTTGTAATATGTTAGTGTTCTGCTGCAGCAATTTGTCTTTGAATCTGAGTGCTTTTAATTGAAAATGAAAGATAAAATATGATGCATAATGATGGGGGGCCAACTAGCTATGGCATATGTATTCAGGAATGTAAAATGGCTGTATTATATGGATAAATTCCTATTTTCCATAGTTAAATAGATCTGAAAGGAAATTTAGGCTAAGTATTCTTAAGTTCTGTTATATTTTGCAGGTGAAACAGTAAATGCTGGAGATGCATTGTGTGAAATTGAAACAGACAAAGCAGTGATTACCATGGAATCAAGTGATGATGGCATATTGGCTAAAATACTGGTAGGGAGCCTGCCTTTCTAAGTAGGATCATATAACTTCTCTTTAGACTGTTGTTTAGAATATTGCCTCAAAAAGTCGTTTAGGTAGCTACCTTTCTTTCTGCTTGCCTTTCTGAATACTGCACTTACTTGCATTCCTAGTGAGAAATAATTGCTCTATTTTATACATGAACCAGACTACTGGTACGTGATTCTATGTATGTTTAATGGATTTTCAGTTAAGCTGATTGAATTATGCTTTGTTTTGCACCTTATGAATTACATACTTGAAATACTGCATTTTATGACACGTCTTTCCCTGAGTTATAGAAAAGAAAGTTACAGTGTTAGTTGGAATATGGAATTTTGGATGGTACTTTACCCAGGATTCCTGTAATCTTAAAATTAGATTGATTAGGCTTAATATGAAGAATGAGAACTAGGTTAAATGTAAAGTTCTCTGAAAATAATCTTGGAGTATTTGTGCATATGTGCATATATAACAGAAATAATGCTCAGTTTGTTTGAATTCCTTATTGATGCCTGGCTTTAAATCCAGTTCTGTACCAAGCTGGAAGCAGTAACAACTGGACGACGGAGATCAAGATTAAGGATTTAGTTCTGCATTGCTTAAGGGGTGCTTGCAAGTCCTGTGCTATTCTTTACGTACTGTATTCTAAAAAAACAAGTAAAATTCTGTATGTTTTCCTTTCTCCTCCCCCTCTTTTCTAACTCTTTTGAAAAAATGTATCTTATTTCATAATGACCTGATGTTAATTCTCATCAGAACTTAGAAGAGTGAGGCTGTAATTCTGAGGTCGTCTGTTGCTGCCTCTGTGTAGAAGTAAATATTACAGTTTCTGAAAACTGATATTAGATGCTTAAAAATTAAAGGAAATTACATTTTTCATGTCCATTAAATACTTATAATTGGAAATTAATATTTTAAAGTTTTTTATCTTTAGGGAGGGGGATGAAAGTTGTTATTAGTTCTCCATAAAGACAGAGAAAGGACTTTTCCTTCTTTTCTATGTTCACCACTTTTTCTAAAATTTTCCACAATTTCCAACTTTGTGCTGTATCTGTAGTTCTAAAAAGGGTGGATATTGACTTCTAAATATTTTTCTTCTTTTAACTGACATTGCTAAATAGTAAGTTTTCCCCAGATGTTAATTTGGTTTTTGTAGCACCCTGGAACTTTGGAGGTTTTTGTTCAATTGTGGAACAACACATCTAGTAAGTTTCAGAGAATCTATTCTGCTATCCCAGGGCAAAAATCTCCCATCAAACGTATTTTTAAATGTGTTTTTAGTCTTCATATAGTTGTTTTAATAACTGCTGGGTGAGTCATGCTTTCACTATTTTTAATTCTCTCTTCTTCAATTTTGAATGTTTCTGAAAATTGTTTTGCATTGACAAAATCTTGTGCAACCTCTTCATTTTTTTAATATGAAGTGCCTATTCCGCATTTAGATACTGCTTTGTTAGATTGTGAAAAGGAGATACGGGGTTTGTCTCTGTCAAAAGTATTAAAGAATGATTCCCAGAGAGACATAAAGAAAGAATAGCAGACTCCAATATTGATTTTTCAAGTTTCTTTAATAGTTTCTTTAATTTATTGTGACTACAGGTAGCACTAGTATTCCAGAAGCTGTGTTTTTCCTGTTTTGTATTCCAAATACATTCCAAGTTACAAAATTTACTTCTGTGTATTGCTGTTGTGGCATGGTTTTTGATAGATCAAAACCAGAGACTGTGGCAACTACATGATATGAGTATCATGGAGCAGTGACACTCACCCTTAGCCAAGAGCATTCAATAACAATCATACGCCAAGAGCTGAGTCTGAGAAGGAGATGCCAGGGGATGGAAAATATCTATAATGTCTTTCAGATTAAGGAAGGAGAGGCAGCTTTACTGGAGTAGCATGAACAGTTTTTTATGCAATCCCAATCTTTAATAGATTCTTTTAATCCTCCTTTTAGGAATCTAGAAATGGTGGGCTTAAGTACTAGAGTAGATATCCAAATAAATTATTCCAGTCTCCTAAAAAGTACGTAAGAAGCCTGATGTTTTGGAAACTGAAATAACAGAGGAGCAATAAGAGCCGAAACTTTCTGTGGTTTTGGGGGGTTTGTGGTGGTGGTGGTTTCTTTTTTGTGTGTGTGTTTCTGTTTGGGTTTGTTTTGTTTTTTTCTTAGCGTAAGTATGATCCTTAGTAGCCTTTCTACAGCATCCTGTGGGTATTTCTGCGCTATATTGGGTGCCCAGTAGACATTTATGTAAGGTTTGTGACATTATGCTTTCTCAGGTTTGTGGACAGGGAGGTGATTCCTTATTGAAGAAAATACCCTTCTACAGGCTGGTCCAAGGTTTCAGATGTGACAGAGTTAATGGGAGACGTCGGAATGTTTGGTGCATTTGAGTTATCAGCATCTGGCTGAAGTTTGCGCACTTACTAAAAGAAAGGAGGCAACAATTTTGTGTTCTTTGCTGCCAGCTCCAATTCAACACCGTCTTGACTGAATTCAGTATGGAAAACTGAGTCAAATAAACATACTGTCTGCATAACACCTTGGTTTTTGCCTTTAAAGACAGAAGGTTCATTAGATTAAATTAATTCAACTTCTGTAACCCTTCTGGGTTTTGTCTTGACTGTATAATGTGTGTGTGTGTGGTTTAAGAAAGAGAAGGCTAACAAATAGATACTCGTGCATATATTTCTCTTTTGTCCGAATGGGTCTTTTAATGATCACATCAGATTCAGTGCCATATGTGGTAAAAGATTAAATGACTGAAGGAAAGTATGAGAAGGATAATTTCAGAATGGTGGTTATTCTTTCAGTAGAGTTACTTCGTAAATTAACACTTACTTTTTTTGCCTTAAATATGTATTATAAATTCAGTTCAACTTAGATCAAAAATAGATGAATGATTAGGAACTGGATTTAATATCCATTACTGTTTTCTCATTCATGACCTAAATGAGAATTGGTATGAACTAAAACTACTTTGTATAAAACTTCTGCTGCAGAGTGAGCCAGCCTATGTGCCGTCCGTATTTCTTCTCAGTGTAGGAAATAAATATTTCCTTTCGTTTGGTGTATTTGTGTTAGTGACCAGAGCACTGTGCAGCAGTGGCAATGACTCCGAGGGAATTTCATTCCTCTGTGCACTTGATCTCCAGCTTTTTTCCTCTGTCACGGCTCACCTGTGCTTTGTTGATTTGTCAGCAAAGTTAGGATCTTTTTTACTCTTCTTGGCTGTGTGCACACAGTTGTAGAAGTATTGTGAAGATACTTATTTCAGGTCTTTCTGTAGCTGAGATTCTGGGGTTCATTGAGATTTGTGAAGAGCCATTTTCTTATGAAAATGTAGAAGTGACTCAAAGATCCAGGATATGAAAAGTTAAGTAAAGTAATAATTCTTCTTTGTCTGTTGTAGTTCTGAGCTGCAAAGGCTGTGTCTTTAAAATACGTTTTTTTAAAAAATACGTGTGTACACTTTTTAAAAATGAACTTTGCATTCATCTGGGATGGAAACTTATGTTGAAAAATAAGGAATGCTGGTGTTTTCACAAGTGTCTTGGCGTGGTGAACTTGAGAAAAAACATAATTGGCTTGCTCTGAAGAGTGATATTTGACAGCATTGATGGCTTTGAATGCTCATATAATGCTGGCTTATAGAAAAAGCCTAACTAGTCTAAGTGTTGTGTTACATTCCTAAAAGCTCAACTATCCCTGTTGGATTTCTGCATGTGTTACCATAGCACCATTAAAGCACTCTGACACCAAAATTGTAAGGACTTGACACCACTGCTTCTTAAACAACTCGGTTACAATATGTTGACTGCTTATAAAAATGTGTTTTCTGTTGCCTGTGTAAGCCTTTGTAAAGGAAAGAGAAGACAAGGCAAAAGCAATTGGTTTTTTCTTATTTTGGAAATGAATGTTAGCTGCTGCATATCAATATATTATGCAGAGTATTTTGAACTTGGGGGACATAGCAATTTTGCATCCTTGTTGGTATGGATCAGACATCTGAGTATTAGACTGATAGGTTTTTCTGAGCATGGTTTTTCTAAATACCTTGTTCAGTGCTAAGTATTATAATGTAAAATTATTAGAGTGAATTACTTTGGTATTTTCTATGTTTATGGCTTTGTTTTCTTTTGTTTCAGTGACTAGGTTAGGTAGGTTATGTTTGTACTAGCTTCAAGCTGGTGTTTTGCTTGATTGAGTGGTAGTAACACTGCAATTATATGTAGCTTTACAAATCTGTTTGTCAGTGGGCCTTTCTGTGGTAAGATCTTTCAGCCTTAGACAAATAAGTTCAGGACTTTTGGTAGGCATTCTGTCATCCCCAAGTACTTAAAGTCATCTCAATAAAAATAAAATATGATCAAGCCTTGATAGACTCTTCAGACTTTCTTCCCTCAAATTAAGCTTTTCAGAGTATTAACTAAGAACAACATATCAAGAGATCAGACCAAGAAATATTGAACCAGTCTTAAATGGTTTTTTCATGTAATAAATACTCTAAAAGTACCCTACAATTACACTATAATTTATATAGTGTTCACGAGGGGAGAAAAGTGAACTGACAAAACTGTAAAAGTGAGATGTTTTATCAGGAACATATTGAGAACAAATTGCCTTTCCTAGTGTCGAGTGTTGGCCCTTCTAGCAAGGGAGCTGAGCAATCCTGTGAAATCTGCTATGTTCTGTCAGTGGAGTTAACAGTGAGCAGACAACAATCTTTTTCTGAGTAATAACGTTCCAGTATTTGCATCTCCCTGGCACAATCTTTTTACAGTGTTCTGTTTTGTTTATTAGTGTTTAATGCCAAGAAAAGCCAATTATGGTAGTAAGAACAGTGTGATACCTGGTACTGTGCATACTTTTATTTTGTGTGCCTATCTTTGGGCTTTTCAAATGATAGTGATTTGCGTCTTCCTGTGTAAAGTGCCAGCATTGCAGGTGTCCCTGCCTGTGGCAGGGGGGTTGGACTAGATGATCTTTAAGGTCCCTTCCAACTCTAACCGTTCTGAGTGAGTCTGTGAGATGTACCAGCTCCATTTGAGGCAAATGTCTGTGCAACATGGCTTTATGGTAGAAATAGAATATCCATTTCCTTTGCTAGAAAATCAGCTCTATTTGGCCTGGTACGGTCCAAGCTGTATTTGACTACACATGGTCCTAAAGGGCTATCTTTACGTTTGGTCTGACACCCTGGAAATGTCACTGCTTTTGAGAACCGGAAGAGGGGTGCTTCTGCAACCACTGCCGAGACTGTAGGAGGAGCCCTTCGTTAGCTTGTTAACAGGACTGCCGTGCCTTTATCTGCCAAAGCATCAAATGTATGCTTAGACTGTGATACAGATATCTTTTTGTTTTTAAAAGGAACATCTATATTATATTCGCCTTATCCATTCCATTTAGGTTATATTTAGATTAGATTATCTTTGTCTAAGACGTCTGTTCTGATGTTCTTTGAAACAGCGGTCTACGTACTACGTAAGTGCTATCACTTTCTTGGTGGATGGACTTATTTGGCGCCAGTTATGTTAAAAGAGACAAACACTGAGGCGGAAGTTAGTGGAAAGCAAATGTTATTTTTCAGAAAGAAGTAACAGGGCTCGGTTGTTGTTTTGGGGTTTGGGTATCTTTTTATTCCCTTAGCTTCTGAGTTTACAAGCTTGTATTTTAAAAAAGTGACACTGTTAGACACAAGGTAGAGATGTCAAAGTACATCTGCTCAATGTCCAGCAAACTTTTCAGGCTCTGTTCACAAAGATTAGGCATCCACATTTGTTTTCAGTAGCTAACGTGATTTTATTCTTGGAGGTACTCTGAAGTCTGCAACTTGTTTACTTTGATTTCTGATTGTTAACTTCTAGATGTGTGGAATTTGGGGGCATAAGTTAATATTCTTCACCTTATAATAGCAACTGCAATTAATCTCAGTCATGAGTTATCTCATTAATAGTAGGAATAAAATGGGATCTATTTTCTCGAAGTGTCATTAATATGTCTGAAATTTTCACATCTACCATTTTTAGTCTTACTAGTCTAGACAGCGCAATATGTAACTTAATGTTCTCAATGCCTTAAATTTAGGTGGGAGAAGGAAGCAAAAATGTACGCTTGGGCTCTCTAATCGGTCTGCTGGTAGAGGAAGGACAGGACTGGAAGCAAGTTGAAATACCAGCTGATGGCAGCGATCCATCTTCTCTGGCTCCTCCAGTAACTGTGCCTACGTCAACTCCTCCAGCTCCTTCAGTTTCCGCCCCTCCTAAACTGGAACATCAACCTGGAAAATTGCAGTAAGTTTCTATGTTTATTCCTAAATGGAACATCTCTTTAGTTGTTAATATTTCAGTTTTATTTAGAACGGTAAGGCTGAACCAAGAAGAACCTTTTGTCCCTTTTTACCTAGTACTGAGCTGTTAGTCCAAGAGGGTTTCAGTACATGTGAGGTATTAAAGCCTGTGTGAGGTATTCTGCCCAGAATATTTCTTTGCTTATAAGACAGTTTTATTAGAACGTCTTCTATGGATGTATTTTTATTCTGACATACAATTGCTTTATGAAGGATTGTAAGTTTAGATTAGGAAGAAGTTGTGTTTGAATACAATAGATTCTAGTTCTTATGCATCAGATGCTCAGCTTACCTATAACTTGTTTTTTGTTTCTTTTTAGGAGAAAAAATTAAAAAACAAATGGCACACTGCAAAACTCTCTAAAGCTCTTGCACATTTGATATTAGAAAAAAAAAATCTTATTTTCTTAACAGTGGAATGTGGAAAAACTCAAAACTGTGGGTTTATGTGCTTTTTGTTAGTTTTTTTTCAATTTGATCTGTTAGGATACTCTAAGCATTTCAGACATCTTAGAGGGGGATGTGTTAGTCAGGTAATAATATTCTATAAATCACTCGTTTGTGTTGCAGAATGTATCTTATTTGGAGGTGTCATTCTTTATTTGTAGTGGATTGTGATAACATAAAAGCTGTAAAATTATAGCCTACTAAAGAAAAGAGTAAGAAACTAATTTTGGTAGCATGTGCTCACCACTGTTTGGTTTTGGTTGTCACAGGTTTTTTTGTTTTTGTGTTCTGGTTTGTGTGGGTTTTGGTGGGGGTTTTTTCTGTCTGATTTACTATCTTTGCTTTTGCTGTCAGGATTTAGGCTCTCCTCGTGCAAGTGGAGGAGAACTAATTGAGGTCATTGCCCAGAGTTGCCTGTAGTAGGAGGATGATCCAAGTAAAGGATCCTTGAAAGGATTAAGTGTTGGATTTTAATACCAAAGAACATCAGAATTGCATCTGTTTCACTGCAACTGTTACAGATGTATGAGCATTTTTGGAATCAAGTGATAATTTATGACAATTGTGTTTGGTTTTTTTTGGTAAGGGTGCAATGTGGTGCAAATATAGGCTCTCTTAGGAAATAATGAATTTGAGATTTTGTGTAAAGACTTGAAACCAAGTATTTATCCTTCTATGAAAATGTTGCTGCTTTTGTGTCTGAGAATTCTGAATGTTTTTCTATACATGTTGGGTTTTTTCCTCGCTTCAGAAAGCGAGTCATACTGAGTTACACTGGATGCTCTGTAGCTGTGTACTGTGCTTTTTAGTTGATAACTGGTTTTGTTTCCAGGCAGAAATGTTACTGTTGAGCATACCCCATGTAGGTCAAGATGGCAGGTACATGTTTGCTAGTATTGTAGTATATTTTAGATATGTGCTGATTAAAATGTTTGAGAGTGGCAGGGCTTAATATTTAGTGTTCTAAGGCAGACACTGAATTATGCAACCATATCTCTATGGCTTTTGCTTTCCAAAAAAGTAGCCACTTCATTAAATTAATCCTATAAAAGAAAATTGAAGCTAGGGCAAAAGTAATGTTATAATTAGAATTAAGCTACATTAAAGACGCAATTACAGCTAGCCAAACACATAACAGAGATGAGCAACTCTCTTTCCTTAGCTTCTAAAACTCATTTTTTAATATTAGTATAACAAGCTGGTCTTAAAAAAAAGGTATTTGGTTCTTCCCTGATGACCCTGTTCCAGGAAAATCCACGAGTGTATTGTATCGCTTCTGTAAGATGAAAGTTTGGACATGAGTTTTCCACTACTTATTTTGATCTCTATAAAGTCATTATTGTGCTTTTAAATCCAACCTTGCATTAAAGTTTGGTGAATCAGTTGACTTCAGTGTTAGAACCACAACCTTTGTACAGAACTGTTTTCTTCCCCAGCTGTTGCTTCTGAAATAGAGCATAAATTGTGTAGTTTCTCTTCAAATACGTTAAATGAAATAAGTTAATGTTGTTGCTGAAATAGTTTCTTTTTCCTCATTTCTTTAGGGTTCGTTTAAGTCCTGCAGCTCGCAACATTCTGGAGACACATGGGCTAGATCCAAGCAATACTGCACCTTCTGGGCCTCGAGGAATCTTCACGAAAGAGTATGTTGATTTTCCAGTAAAGCCACAACCTCATATTCCCTTATGTCTTCCTTTGAATCTAGAGCAGTCTCCATGAACTTCAAAAGTCTGTTGTTGTAAATAGCCATCTATTTTTCTTAGCTAAATGGCTTAGTTTAATTTAAAAAAACCTGTTGATGTGGAGAATAGCTTAGGAAATACTGTAAGATGCCTTCAATTAAAAAAAACCTTTGTTTCTATATCCCATCTGAGATATGCATATATATACATGCATGTTTATTGTAACTCTCCCATCTGAGATATATTTATATCCCATCCCGTACTGGTTTATGAAAACTTCTTGTGGTAGATCCAGAGCCCTTAGCCTCGAAATGGTGCATTGTCTTCATATTGGCATGTGGGTTACTGGAGATGAGGGTTTTGGCAGGAATACTTATTCTTGTTCTCAGTAAAATTATTCTTTTTGACAAATGCCATAATTCACCTACACAGACCTAGTTAGCTGCTGTGATTTTAGTTCCATTCAAAGACAACCAGGTCAGTGTTTCTTGGAATTGAGAGAAACAGATAGTGGAAGTCTGCTGTTTTTTCAAAACACTTTTTCCTGTGATCTTTGGCTGAGTTAAGATAAAATAAGGAGTTTATAATACCTGTGCTGTGTAACAGCAAATTATCAGAGTTTTTTCTTAATTATGTAAGTGTAATGGTAATTTATGGTATGCTACTAGGCTATGGCAGGTGGAAACCCTCTAGGACTTTGAGCTCAGTAATTAACATTCCCTAGTTGTCATGGAGATGTAGCAAAGACTTTTCTGTAGCTATGAGAACTATCTAACAAAATCTTCTTTTGTCAGAACTGCTTTCTTCCATATAAAAGATTTGACTTTGAAATGTCATTTTAAGATGTGGATTGTGGGGGGTGGGGGTTAACCATTCTTTTGAAATGCTGCTAATCTGTCAGATGCCTACAGGCCCTGCTGTTATGTTCAGTTTGAAATGAAATGTTTGCAGATTTTTGTAGAGAGCTGCTACAGATACTCAGGGAAATATTTCATTGCTAACCTGAAATTACTGTTAAAATACATGCCATGATTTATAGCTGAGTGACTTATGGTATCTTTTCCAAGTAGACTAGCAATTGGTTCTTCGAGGGAGTTGCAAGTTCACTTTTCACTTTTAAACTCTTGAGTTTCCTTGCTGAACGGGGCTCGCACCAGATTACAAGAAACAAAGAAAGACAGACATCTATGTAAGCAAGCAAGATTCTTGCCCCCCAACTTTATATATTTAAATTCAATTCACTGTAAAACTTAGCAGCAATAGCAGCTTTCAACTGATAGCTTTCTCTGTCATAAACTACTCCCTTTGTAGGCTGATACTTCATTTCTCATATGTATCTCTGCAAGGCTGAACTAGGTTGCTTCTTCCAGCTTTTAAAAATATTTTTAAGCAATATTCTCTGCTTTCTTCAGAAATACACTAGAAAACTGATGTCAGTAGAAAGTAACTCACAACTTCCATCAAAAGTTGCACTGAGTTTCTTGTCATCAGCTCAGACACTTGTTTGGGAGATTAAAACTGTTGTTTGTTTCAGACCACTTCTGCCCTTTCTTCATCCTGTTTACTAGTGATCTAGAGATTTCTAAGTGCAACCATAAAACGGTGTGGAGCATAGTTACCAATAGAATTTGTTTTTCTAAGCCATGTTCCTCCCATCTGTGCCTTCCTACCAGCTGTCACTAAGTTGGTGTGATTTGGGATCTGAGCTGCTCTGGCATTTGCATTTGCAGCTTTCAGATAAGGCACAGCGCACACATGTAGGGCTGGTTTTCCAGAGTAATTTCATGTGTATGTATTGAGTGCAGACTTACAGTGGGATTTAAGCTGCATGCAATTTACTGGCTACAATTACAGAGGAGTGAGTTCCTTGTATAATATTGATAGTGCAGTGAGTCTGATGCCTAGAAGTTTGATGTGTATTTGTATTTTTATATATGTACGTTTTGTATATCTATATATATCATAGTCCTGCATGAGTTAAAAAAACTCCAGAGTGAATCCTCTAATCTAAAAATGAGCTCAATATTAGCACTACAATTTTGTCTCAAATTGTAGTGCTTGGTATGATTTTCATTCAATGAAATCTAATTTTTTCCATAATACAGTAGTTATGTTAAATACTAAAAACTTATTTTTGAAACAAATTTTGGCCAACATGTTAATTTGGGAAAATAACTTTAATAATGACAAATTTATATCGTAAGTGCAGGGTTTTGGTTTTTTTTTTTAAGTTTTTAGTATGATTTGCTGAGGTATGTATTGAAGCTAAAAATGGAAGCAAGTCAGCAATCAGTACAAGGCATTACATAGAACATACAAAGCTTCTGTTTTAAGTTCCTAGTTCTGGAGTGCTACTTTGTTAGGAAGAACTAAGAATACATAATGTTCTGAGATTTTGTGCTTTCCTCAAAAAATTAATAACCCATAAGCTATTGACACTCGGGAATAGTCTCTCACTCAGGCAGTAATCTAAGGAAATTAGATAGCTTTGTTGTTTAGTATTTATGGCTTATGTTTCGAAGCCATGGTGTGGTTGTAAGCAGTCTGATTTTTACTTTTATTTTTTAATTTCCCCTGACAGTTTTTGCAATAAAACTTTGTGCACATAAACCTTTGTGTACATGCTGTGGTGGTGTCTTCATGAAGTGATAGAGATTTATCCAGGGCATATGATACAGACTTTTGTTATCAGGTCTGGAGTGTAAACAGGGGAGATCTGTGACTGATACAGCTCTTCTAACAAGTCGCTAGTATAGGAGCAGTTACAACTGCAAAACAGAAGTTGGCAGTAGTGGTGGAAATGCAGTCTTTTCTGTTTAGCCTCGTAGTTATTAACCTTTAGCATGTTGCTTTATATATCCAATACACCTATGGTACATGTAGTATTATAAATTAAAGATAGGAGTTTACTTATGGCAGTCGTATTCTGCAAGTGGGAAATTTTGTGGTGGTAGCTGTAGCAGAATAAAGACTGAGAGAATGCTTATAGAGTAGATGAGGTTCAGCGACACCTAGACTGTTAAGTGGTACTTGGTTTTTGGCTTAGTTCTTCAGTGTGGTGCTGTCTTTCAAGTTGCTTATTAGCTGTAGCAGAATAAAGACTGAGAGAATGCTTATAGAGTAGATGAGGTTGGGTGGTACTTGGTTTTTGACTTAGTTCTTCAGTGTGGTGCTGTCTTTCAAGTTGCTTATGAAGTACGGACTTGTATACTACCTACACCTGTTTGTGCATATTTATGTCAGAAAGGTACAGAGAAATGAATGACAAATGAAGTGCTCAGTTTTCTGTGAGCACTGATTAATTACATTACATTCAAATTAGTTCAAATATAACAGATGAAACAGCTTTTATTTGAGACTTTATAGCCTGAGTAAATGTACTCTGATATTTTATTTAGGAGAAATGTTAGTGCAGTTCACAAATTACCTTGTACACTTGTAATTAGTTACTAGTTGAGTACTATGCTTCTCTAACACGTTTTTTGTTACTACTAATTCAAGCCCTTTTACTCATAGAAGTTAATGGGCATTTACTGAAAAGACATCACAAGAGAGATACAAAATTCCTGTAAGTTAATAACAATCATCTTAATGTTTGGTTTGACAACAGGAATTTAGAATGCACAGAAGTGGCTAATTAATTAAAATAAGTGATGGGATGGTAATACTTCTGGAATTCTTGAAACAGTTTCTTTGTTGTCAGTATTTCACTGTGTTTAATTACTAGGGATGCTCTCAAACTTCTGCAAGAGAAGCAGAAGGGCAAACCCAGTGAACTGAAACCTCTGGTTTCTCCAGCTCCTCCACAGACTACTGCAGTACCTTCTGCTTCACAAGCAACAGCAGTGACTTCTGCTTATCCAAGGCCAGCAGTTTCCACACCAGGACAACCTGCTGCACTGGTAATGTTTCTGTTAAGTCCTCAACATTGCTACAGCGAAATATCGCCATGTCTACTTGAGTAACTATAGGAGAATTGCAGAACTGGAGAGACAAAGGAAACTAAGGCCACCCAGATGCCAAGCGCAGTGGCATGCACTTGTTAGTATGTTTGAGTGATTCTAAAGCAGTGTAATTCGAACTGTAGAGCTCTCGAAATTGTAGTCTGCACGCTGATTTGTGTAACTTGCAAGCTGAAGCCATAAAAAAAACTTACATTGCAGGCGTTGGAAAGGGGAAAGTCAGAGAGGCAGCAGTTTTATTTCAGTCTCCAAAGGAGAGGATGCCACTAGTTTGGAAATTGACTGGAAGTTGACTATGCACTCCTGCCCTCAGTCCTGGCAGGATCAGTATGGTAGTGTGTATTTCGAAACTTGGAGAAACTGGCTTATTTTTACTGTATCTCATTCATTTGCTTTCCTGCAATGCGAGTATATGTAAATGTCCATTGATGAGTTGTCAAGAAGTGAGGAAGGGAAGGGCTTAGTTGCTCTGAGAAGTCATTTTGCGAAGTCTAGCACATAAATACAGTTTATATGTTAATTCAAAATGCTAAAAATACCAGAAATGCACACTAGTAGAAATTGAAAAGCTATTGTGAAATATGATGGGAGAGAACCCTTCTGGCTCTGGAACTAAATTTGAAGTATCTTTACAGGTTAAAGTTCAGTGTGGCTTTAATTGATAATGTTCAAAAAATGCTGCTTTTTTTCACTGGCAAACAAAGCACAAAAAGCTCAAACTTAGATATTTTTCCATTTCAGAAAAAATATATTCCTATGGTTGCACAGAGCATACATATAACAACTTTTTGTGTGCTGAGTACTACTTGGTATATGTGCTATAGATTAGGTATACAAAGTAATGTTTTACAGAATCACTTATTTTCTTCCTTTCTGTGGTCACTGATATTTCAAGAGATTCCTGGACTTGCTTCTATGAAGGAGTTGGGAAAACTTCTACCTTGAAACATTTCTGAATATATTTGGAAGGAGAGAGAATAACAAGAAAAAAGAGATGCAGTAAAGCCTGTCTTAAGGGACCACTCAGAGAGCTGAAAAAGCAGTAGCTTACTGAGGATTTATACTCTATTATTAATAATTTAAAGAGAACAAAGCATATTCCGAGCAATATGCCAAGTCTGGCAGATGTAACAGTGCTTATATACTCTGACTGAGAATTAATGTCTGAATATTTGGCCATACTGTCTTTGAAGTAGTCTGCTAGAACAGTGTGATTATTTCTATACTGTAAAGTGAAACTATATTCTATAAAACCTGTTGTGTTGATCCAAATTAAGTGGAATAGGGTAGAACACTCAGTGGACTTAATTGTATTAATTTTAGTAGTTGGAATGTAACACTTACTGATATCTAGGGGATATCTGAAGTGAGCAGGAGTCCCTAATAACAACACATCAATGCTGGAGTCGTGTTTCAGCAAAGGGGTAGTATGTTTGCTTTCTTGATATTTAATAGACAGCATTTGATTTCTTTCAGGGCACGTTCACAGAAATCCCGGCTAGCAACATCCGAAGAGTTATTGCTAAGAGATTAACAGAGTCTAAAACTACTATACCTCATGCATATGCTGCTGCTGACTGTGAAATCGATGCTATTTTGAAAATAAGAAAAGAATTGGCCAAAGGTTAGTGACTAAACTGATTTACTATAACATGTAATACTAATGCATCGTTTGTCTTGTTTACATAATCTTGCCCAGGAGGTGTAGATTTTTGTATAAGCAGAACACTCTGCATTCAAATCATCTTGTTCGGTTTTCGGTATGTTGGACTTGAGCCAAGTTCCCTGTGGTTATTGAGTTGGACAACTTACCAAGACATAGGAAGACAGAGGTGCTACTTTGCCAGCTAACACAACACTCTGTAGATAACTGCAATTTAACACAGAACTATGCATTGTCCAGTAGGTTTTTGCTTCCTTTCATTCAGATGCAGCAATTTTTAGCTTCTCAATGGTTAAAATCTCAAATTATTCATGTGAAAGATAAGGAAAACTTCAAATTAAAATATATTCATGTTGTTTTCTAGTTACAATGTTAAAATTTAGTTTTGCTGGCCTGTGTTGAATTTACTGGAAAAAGAAAGCTAATGCAGCCCCTCAAATTCTGGGCAAGAATGGCTTTGTCCATGGTGAGGAAAGAAAACAAGTTCTTAGCATGTGCCAGCCAATGCATGGACTGATCTCAAATAAGAGAGGAAAAGGAGAGGTTGGGGGTTTTTTCCTAGCTAGCAACGAGCAGTAATAAAAGTTCATGGTTTTGTGAATAGATACCCTGCTGTCACATACCTTTTTCTTTCTTGAAAGGAAAGAACTGGGCACCGAACCTTGGGAAATGAGTAGGTGTGAATCATTGATTTATAAGGCACTTGTATGAATGCACTGGAACGCTGGGATTTCTTGGTATCCCAGGGAGATACCAACTTTCATGTGCCTCTTTATTCTTAGGTGCAAAGTACTCATTGCACAATGTGCATTAAATAACTTCTCTGTAATAAATGATTTTGTGAAGAGCAAAATACGGTTTTCTGTCACTGAGGAGACTACTGTCAGTTTTAAGTCAATGAAATTTAGGCTCCAAAGTTGTATAAATGCTTCAGACCAGTGACACATCATGGATTGGTAATCTTTTAAGTAATATTTTTATTACTGTAGTTTTGGGTGATGATCCACAATTAGTTGTTCTTCAAGTAAATGATGATGAAATATTTCGGTGATTTGACTAAAATGTTCTTGGTGCTGTTCAGCTGTATTTCTTCTTACGAGATTGTCTGTTGGGGTTTTTCTAGCATGATGAATGGTAATAACAGTAGAACAAGAGTTGAAAGATATTTTTAGCTTTTGTATTTTTGAGGAGCAGGGGAGGCTGTTTTTTTGTTTTCTGAAAAAATTGTATTGTAGTTGCCCTAGACAGAGTGCCTACGTCTTCAGAAGCTTTCTTGGTCCTTTCTGTAAACGTTTTATATGACAAGACCAATATAACTCAAATGAGAAAAAGCAGGCACATTAGCAGTACAATATTCACTGTATATAATTCCAGAGATAGCTGTAGGTAGGTGGAGGTTTTCCATTCTTGCCCTACCCCCCACCCCACAATGATACTATAGCTTTTATATGTGGCTTCTCTTCCAGCTCACATCTTTAATAGGGTTCCCCCACTTGGGTCAGGGTTAAAAACCAGCTTTGTTGTTATCACAGTACAGCGTCAAAAAGTGTCTTCAAGGTCCACCTTGAATTTCTTTACATGTGTAGAAAAGGTTAATGAAGTTACCCTTGGAAGGCTCTGTATTCAGAGGCACCAGCTAGGTTTTAGACACAGGTAAGTGTTCATGTGATATGCCTGTCTGACAAAGAAGTTGATACTCTTTTCTCTCTCCTTGACCCGTGGTTTTTGTTGATACAACAAAAGATCTCCTTGTAACCAGGTATTTCAAGCAATTTAAGCTGTTTTTTCTGTTGGTGTTGTTTGTTTGAGGGCTTTTTTGTTTCTATTTGATTTTGGCTTGGTTTTGTGGTTTTTTTTGTTTGGTTTGGTTTTTGATTTTGTTGTTGTTTTTTTTTCCTCGGGGATATCCCAATATAGAAATCTTTGATGTGGTAGAATAAGACAAGACATAAGCCCTCCAGGAGTATTAGGGTATTTCATAGGCACTTGCTATTCCTGAGGCTTTACCCTGTGAGTGAATTTTCTCTCAGCTTAGTGTCACAGAGCTGTACACATAGGAAGTGGAATGCTGACACTGAAGGGCTACTGTTACGTACTGGTGACTAACCCACACTTGTGTATCCAGTTGTGAGGCCCTAAGTTAAATTAGACTGGTATATTCAGATGTTCTAGATGATGGTATAGGGAGCTGCTTCTCCTTTAACTGGAGCTTTGAATGACTGATTTTTTTAATGCAAGAGTACCCAGGTAATTTTTTGATATTTTTCTTTTTCCTAGCGCTATCTTATTCACAAGTTAATGTCACAGACAATTTATGATGCTGATATTTTCTTTAAGCAGTGGCAGGTCATAAAAAATTAAGTAGAAAATTGTCTTAGGAATGCTCACTGAGATTTTTTTCACATCTTTCCTGCTACTGTGGATTCTTAAAGACTATTTTTTTTAAATGTAGAGGTGGGAAGGAGACATATGTCTTTGCATAAAATCGAATTGCAGACATAGTCCTGGTGATTTTTTTTAAAATAATAATTATTTTTTATTCTTTCTGGTGTAAATGATGGTGGTTTCTACTACATAGTGAGAGAGAACGTGGACGTCTTATGCAGCATTTCCTACTGTAAGCTCCTTTATTTTGAGGGTAAAATATAGCAATTACCGCTGCTGTAAACTTCAATGAGGGTAAAATATTATCAGACATTCTTAATTTAACTGTACTCCTGTATTTTCATTGTATTCCTTCCCCTCTAGTGGACAGTGACATTTTTGCCAAGAGTTAAGAGTGTAATATTTAAATCAAAATATAAAATACCAAAATACATTTGACTGTGATACAGATTTGTCTGATGTTAAATTCTGTCAGTGCAATATAGTACTCACAAATTCCATTGTTTTACTGAGAATTCTGGCTCTCTTCTTATGCATAGATTGTTAATCATGGCAAACATGGCAGGTCAGTTGTGTTAGGTGGATACTTGATTCATTCCTCCAAATTTATGATGACTTAAGATTTCACTTAATGTAATTATAAATATTTTTCTCATTACAAAAGCATTTCTAAAGGTATGTGTATTACATACCATAAACCAGACCCTAAGATGAAGTAGTTTGGCTTCTTGATCTGTCCAGCTGACAGCAGTGATGATAGTAGCAGGGTAATGTATTTTTTTTTATTTTGAGAATTACGCATTTAATATTGTGTAAATATCATTGTTTCCATACGCGCTTTCCCCAGAGCTTTTGGGGAAAGAAAGCTCAGTGTTACACAGTATTTCTTAAGCTCACACCAAAAAAATCTAGTCCTTTCAAGGTTACTCTGTCTGATTCTGCATAATACTGCCGTTTTTAGTGTGTAGCTTTGCATTTAATTTAACAGCTTTGTCACACATATTATTTTGCTGCCTGCTTTAGAATATATCTTTAGCCCATTTTAAGGATTGACAGATGCCTCGACCTTGCTAATTCTTACTTTATAAGCCCCCAGAGAGATCTTCTGAGTCTCTCTGACCCTGCCCCAGTGGTCACTGGAGAATAACATACTTCTGATTTACAGCTGAATAAATGCTGATTTCTGCAGTTATTCCAGTTAATGCATCACAGTACATAAAGAATAGTAGTATTGTTTCTTTATATTTAGATCCTACAATAGATTTCTACATAGACAATAAATATGTAAAGCATGAAGCACATATGGGCTGCTGCTTCTAAGAATGAGCAGTAGTACTCAAGTTTGCAGCTTTTTTGACCTTCTAGTAACAGCTAGCATGAATGTGTCTGCTCAGGCTGTCACTCCTTAATGATGCTCCTTTTGTCCCAAAAGCAGCAGTCCTTTGTCGTTTGAGTTACTTTCTGGCAATGTTTCAAAGAAGGAAATCTGCTGTATCACTGGGATCTTGTCATCACACAAATGCTGATAAACAGATTTTATGAGCAATGATTGTTTACCTTTTTTTTTTGCAGATGACATTAAAGTATCTGTAAATGATTTTATTATCAAGGCAACTGCAGTTACTCTGAAGGTAAGTGAATAATTGACTTTAAAAAAAGTTTTACACTGAAGTGTCAAGGAGATAAGTATTTTGTGAGCCTATATAGAGATATGAATGTGATCATAACAAAGCTTGTAGTTCTTTATCACTTAGTGTCAGGTTTTTTTAAAGCTTTCCAGGTAGAATACTCTTTGCTGTCTATGCTGCGGACTGTAAAAATGAGAACTTCTTAGTAAAGATCCTTTTAGTACAGTTATCATCTGCAAAAAAAACAGTGGATGCTTTGTCAGCAGGCTAAAGCAATTGGCAAGATAAGTCTTTTATATACGTTCTGGTGTTGAAGAATAGGAACTGAGAGTACTGTTACACCACTTCTTCTAGGAGTGGAGTTAGTTTAGATAGAAATAGATTGTGGAGTTAGTTTAGATAGAGAGAATGTGTCCTTACCATACTTTTTTCTGGAATAACTCCTCCACTGTGAAGTCAACTTCCTAATTCCATTAAGGTCATTAAATACTAATCATGAATTTATTGGAAATAGTACCTTCACAGTATCTATTGCCAGTTACCTGAGACTTTGCCTACTTCTTGTTGGGTTTTGGTGGTGGTTTGGGGTTTTTTTGTTTGGTTTGTTTGTTTTGGTGGTGTTTTGTTTGGGCCTGGTTTTTTTCCATTTGTTTTTCTCCAAACTGTTTCAGCTTTATATGGTAAACTCAAAAACCTCACTGTAATTACCAGTAACATTATCTCAATTTTAATTGAGTTCACACAAAAAACCACTCCTGATCCATTTTAGAACCTCATCTGAATAACACTGAGTATAAATGCAGCATATTCTATCTGTAGCTTCCTTCGAGAGTCATGCTTGAGGCATGAGTGGAAAATAGCACACAGGTGTAGTAAGACGTTAATTTCTATGCTTTTAAAGTCAATATCCTGTGATTTATTTGGTTGGAAAAATGACACTGCTTTGTAGCTTTCCATGCTGGGCATATATAAGGTGGTGTCACTGACTCCTAGAGGAATTTGTAGGCTTCTGTTAAATTTTTTCCAACACCACCAAAAAACCTTCTGGCTGCCCTGTCATTTTCAGTTCCTGGAGCATACGTTCACACTTTTTGACAAAGTAAGTTTCAATAAAATAATAGAAATGCAAGCTAATAATGTACATTTATTCTTAGACCCTCACACTGATATTTGTTGTTGTTGTTATCTTGCTCATGGCAGTCCTGATGACAGATGTGACCTGTTCATTTGCCTTCTTTACCGACAGCGTTAATTACCTTGATGAATGTCTGTATACAGCTATATGTCTTAAAGGTTTTACCTTTTTCTTGATAATTGGTTGCACCATTGTTCTTTTAACAGCTGTCTTTTTTTTAACACTCACTCTCTTTCTCTCTCTCCTAGCAAATACCAGATGTGAATGTAACCTGGGATGGAGAAGTCTGCAGACAGCTGCAGTCCATTGACATTTCTATTGCTGTGGCAACAGACCGAGGTCTTATTACACCAATCATAAAAGATGTTGCTGCCAAGGGAATAAAGGAAATTGCTGCCTCTGCAAAGGTAGATCTTAAATGTATGGTAGGCTGAGGAATACAGTAGCTATATAATTTTTTTTTTTAGGAGAAAGTGTAGCGTAATGCAGATACACATTAGTAATAAGGGCGATTTCAAAATGCATCTAAAGCCATTTCAGCATTCCTTAGACTTCAAAATTATTCTTAATTTTGCAACTCTGTTCATTTTTATTTAACAGTAACTTAGCCATCAAGTTATTTGCTTGAATGCTGGCTAAAATAAACCTGTACAGACTTATGCATTTTAATATAATTTTATGTCTTTAGTCCTCATGAGAAAGCTAGATAATGTTAATTTATTTAGTATTTCCAGTCTTTGGGTTTGAACTTATGTTTGTTTGGGAGAGTTCTCCCTACCTTTTCCAGAAATTTGCTTGTAGCTGCTTGTGTTATGCTCTGTGCAGTTATATTATGGCACTTACTTCAGTCTGTGTATCTTTCAGAATGCAGTTCAGTTGAGAATGTCACCCAAAAGGCAGCATTAAACTCCTCAGACTAATGAGCAGTATTTTGGATAGACCAGGTGCCAGTTAGTGACTTGAATCTGTGGCAGTTGCATCCAGCCACAGAAGCAGTACTTTGTGGCAGGGAAAAATACAATTAATGTCCCAATACAAGCCTCCTTTTTGTGGAGGAGTGCTAATCAAAGGCCTGCAGTATCTGAGGAATGCAATAGAAGTAGCAGCTAGGGCATAAAACTGTCCCAAAACTAGACACAAGCTGCACTTTATAAATTCCTGTCTCTTACTATAGTGGAAGGGAACAACCAACAAAGTGTAGCAGAAAAAGACAAGTGTCATGTCACAAAACATTTATAGTTGCATGTTTTTAAGACTTTTTTGGTTTTTCCAGTCCATATTGCTTACTTCATGTTGAATGTATTGTGAAAGCCGATCCTTTCACTAATATAGTAGCCAGACAAGGATGAAAGCCAACTGAGGCTGTTACATTATTCTGTTGAGTGATAAAATGACAAGAAGAGCATTGTGGGTAGTGAAGTATAGGTTGTGCTTTCATTGTCATCTCCAGTACCTGTGATACAGTGATGCAATATTACAAACCTTTTTTACCATAAACTACAGTGTCCTGCAGTTCCCATGATAGGAACATATGCTTGCAGAATGTTTAATAGGGCTATGATAAAGTAAGCATTCATTTCAGATGGAATGTGTGTAACATAGGTCACGCTACTCAGCGTGAAAGTCATTGGTTCACATATATTGCAGGTGTCTGCACCAACAAAATTTTTTCAACTTATTTACTGAATTACTGAAATAGATATGTACCTGACATGCACATGTGGGAGGCATAAACTGCAACTGCTTCTCTACCAGTCTACCTGCAGTTTAGCAGGTGCTTTCTGTGTAGATTGTTTATAGAATCATAGAATGGATTTGGTTGGAAAAGACCTTTAAGATCATTGAGTCCAACCATCGAACCAGCCCTAAGTCCACCACTAGACCATGTCCCTAAGCACGACATCTCCTCGTCTTTTAAACCCCTCCAGGGATGGTGACTCAAACACCTCCCTGGGCAGCCTGTTCCAGTGCCTGACAAATCTTACAGTAAAGAAATTCCTCATAATATCCAACCTAAATCTCCCCTGGCACAACTTGGGGCCATTTCCCCTTGTCCTATCACTGGCTACGAGAGAGATGAGACCAATCCCCACCCACCTAGTTATCTAGACTAAACAACCCCAGCTCCCTCCACCATTCCTCATAAGACTTGTGCTGTAAACTCTTCACCGGCTTCATTACCCTTCTATGGACATGGGAGTGGAAATATCCTAGAAAACAGAGGGGATTTATGGAATTATCTTCTCTAAGAAAGTTTTGTAAATGTGATATATCATTTTTTTTCACATCGTGATAAAGTAGATTTTTATTTTGGGGGTTTTTTTGTTATTTTTTTGTTGTTTGCTTCTACCAAAAATTCCTTGACATAATTAAATGATTGGAAACTGTCATTAGTTTTAGTATTTTTACCAGAAGAGGGAAAGTATAAACAGACTGTGTGGCTTTTACCTGTCTTCCCAGAAACAGATCTGAGCCTCTTTTCCTGACTATGCTTTTGGAAACAGTTATGCTGTAATTTTCACATTACATTTTCCTTGTGCTTTTCTGCCTGCAAAACCAGTACAACACAAACCAAAACCACTAAATGTATTTCGTATGAATGGGATAGATAATATGTTATGCATATATTCCCACTTCAGTTTCTGCTGTTAGTTGAAGAGCTCCTCATTTTGAAAATGTTGCAATCTGACCTTTTCAGTTACCACCTTTTCCGTTGGGTACTTGCAGAGTGTTAGGAACAGGCTGGTTGAATAACTCGCTCTTGACCCACCAGTAACAGCCATTTCATCCCAATTCCCACTCCTTCCATCTAAGGAGACCTCTGAGCTAGAGGCATCGTAGGTGGGGATAAGGTTCTTTTTCTTAAGGTTCTTGTCTTAGAATTTCTTGGGCTATATTTTGAACAAAACATTTGTGGACGGTTTCTTGTGTTATTTAAAAGTAGAAAAGTCTCACAAATTAAATGGTCACAGGGAGGAGTGGTCTTGAAGGTAATTCAGTGCTTAGCTGGAAGAAATAGTTTTCTCAATTTGCTAGAAATATCTTAACTGATACATGGCAGTTTCTTTAAACAAATATGTTAAGAAAAGTAGTGTGAATTTCTCTCATTGGCATTTTGCTAGATACTTTCATCATCTAAAAGCACCAGGGAGAACGGTGGTTCCATTGTGAAAATGGGATCAAGGTTGGTAAGGTGAGAGAACAGCTTTTATTGAACAGTTGATATCATTGGGAAAATGAAGTTGTCTGTTCTAGTGCCTTTGCCAAATCATTACAGCTACAACTACAGTGTTGCTGAGGTGCTTCTGTAAATCCAAAACCAGATGACTTTATAATGGCTGTGTGGTACTTCTAATATCTTACTGAAGTTAAAAGAATTAGTCTATTACAACACTTTAATTTCTTTCCTCTCTCCTCTTCTTTTTCTTCTTTTATTTTCCTTAGGCTCTAGCAAAGAAAGCACGAGATGGAAAGCTGTTACCAGAAGATTACCAGGGAGGATCTTTTAGGTAAATCTCTAGCAGAATTTAAAACGTGCAGTGTAGGTTCAGAACTGTTTTATCCTCAGCTATTCCACTGTGTGTTAGTGCATTGCCTTTTAAAATCCTGCTCCATTTATGTTGAAACTCTGTGATGATTCTGAGGGCCAAATCTAGGCCGTGTCCTGTATTGGGTTGGGGAAACAATCATCTTGGTACAGATTGATTTCATCTGAACCTGGTGTGACATTCATGTTCTTCACACCGAGACTGATCTGACGCTTATTTTTGCACCTAATTTTTCCCATATGCAGAAGAATCGTGTTTGATTGGTTTTAGATTTAATTTTGTAGTTAGGAAAACCCATTGATAATAGTTTTAAAAGAAATACTTTTAAAAGGAGTTTTTTGGCAGAGGTATCACAGCAGACAGTGATGTCCAGTTTGTCTTCAATTCACTCTTCAGAAGAATCTCTAGAGGGGTAAAGAAAAGTTAAACCAAAGTTGTGGTGTTAGCTCTTATAGTCTACTTTTAACTGAAACATTAAAAAATGGATAGATCAATTTTAAATAGTAGCATGTATTTAGTATTTTTTGCTGTAAAGTATACTCTGCATAAAGAGCTAGTGGACACAAAGATGAGAAAAAACCCAACATGTGTAAAACATTAGCATAAATGTAGTGACACAGTTGCACAGTTTCTCAGCTGACTTTTTAGACTTCCCAAGTTTCTAAAACTGTTAATATACAGTTTTTATGACACAGTACTATCAAGCAACATCTTTTGTTATATGAACTTCAGCATAGCTGGGAGAAGCAGATGCACCCAGTCTATCCATGGCTCTGTGGCTGGTGTCACTGCCACAGTTTTGGATTTTTCAATAATGCCTACACAGTACCAGTCCTGCTGGCATCAGATGGGATTCACCTTTCTCAAAGTGGAAGAGGGCCTTTGCTCACAAGCTGGTAGGGTTCATTGGCAGAGCTATAAACTAGACTTGAAGAAGAATGGGGATAATATCAGGCTTGCCCATGACAA